>NC_056745.1:1322563780-1322701280 GCF_019279795.1 Protopterus annectens | reverse complement strand
TTTTTTCTTTCCTTGCCCCAGAACCTTGTGACTCTCCTCTGCACCTTGCCTCTCTGTCCACTAGGTGTCACTCTGTACACATCTAGACCTACAGTACTGATTATTCCTTTCCATATTCTCCCCTCCTTCACCTTCTTACTCCATTCCTTTCTATCTCTGTAGTGCTCTGTGACCCACTTCCCCTTATATTTACTATCTCTAGCCTTCTACTTGCTTACTTCCTCTGTTACTTTTTCCCTCCTCTCTGGATTCTGTGTATCGCTCGCCTCCGGGCTCACTCCACTCCCTCCCTACCCCCAATTCCCACCCACCCCCAGGGGTCCCAACCTTATACTTACCTAACCACACCCCCTTATTCTTACAACCAATCCTGCTCTTTCTCGCCAAAAAACTCAAACCCTCCCTCCTACACACACTCTTCCCCCCTTACCTTATCCACTGCTCTACCAACCTACTCCCCTATTACTAGCTTCTCGCCTCTACCTCAATTAACCTACTTCTTATAAACTTCTACTCTCAACACCTACACCTACACTTTACATTCTCCTCTCACACCCCTACATATCCAGCTATTATCACTATCCTTCTCTCCTGTTCTGCCTTATACCTTTACCTCTACCTATCTTATCCTCTCTTCCTCTATTTACTTTAAAACTCCCCATACCTCACCTCTTCTACATATGGCTCCATACTTACCAACCATGGCTATTTTCTTAGCACTATTCTCTACCTCCCTCTATTCTTCTTACCTTCTTACCTTCTTTGAAAACCCACTTAAAACCAATCAGACTTTATAAATAAACATACATCTATCTTCCATACTTCTCTTTCCTCCTTCTTAAATTCTACCTCCACCCCTAATTATCACCTTCCTAAATTCCATAGGCACTACCATCTAACTTACGCCTTACCCGCTGATAAAAAAATGAAACAAATAACCCTTCTTAAAAGCAGCCTTACACACAGACATAATACTCCTACCTTACAAGACGGTGATATTCACCCCAACCCAGGCCCATCAAATCCCTCCCCTCAAGTATCTAACCCCAACTTCAAAACACCCTACTCATAGGTCATCTTAATACGAAGTGTAAATAACAAAGTACCCTACTTACATGCCCTGTTAGACATTCACCACTTTGATATTCTGTGCCTCTCAGAGACCTGGCTAAAGCCAACCACCTAAGACACTGAAATTTTACCCCAAGGCTATAATTTATATAGGCTTGATCGTACTAAACGTAAAGGTGGTGGCGTGGCAATTTTATTTAAGAACCATCTTAACATCTCCACCCTCCCAACCTGCCCAACCCTGGATTCCAGTGCTGAAGCCATCATAGTTAAACTTCAGTTAAATGCTCAAAAAGCTCTTTACATCATCTGTATGTACATACCACCTGGCACAAACATACCAATCTTAGAAGACGTCCTTAGCTGGATTTCCACTAACTACCCCCAAGAAACTATTATTCTGGGTGACTTTAACATAGATTGGAATATTATTAATAGTGAAAATCCCTCCAGTCATATAAACCTACATGGTTTTACTCAATCCATTACCACTACAACAAGGCTAAATAAACCAAATAAGAAACAGAGTATCTTAGACTGGATACTTATAAACAAAGTTAATGTCTCATACAAAGTAGGAACTATGCCTGATGACCTCAGTGACCACTCCCTAACCTATATCTCTAGAGAAAAGATTGACTATCAAAACCTCCCTAACATTAGAATAATACGCAAAAAACCAAAAACTTTAATAGTGACTTATTTCAAAATGATCTCAAAACATGCAACTGGAACCTCTTGAAATCACTTCCTCTAAATGAAGCAGTATCATTCTTTAACTCAACCTTCCTTTCAATTTTAGATAAACATGCCCCTACACGCTCTATTAGAATGAAATCTAATATAGCCCCTTGGCTCACAAAGGAAACAAAGAAATTAATTCATAGCAAAAATAAGATTTGGGCCAAATGGAGACAACATAGAACCACCTCTGATTTTCTTCACTTTTGCCAACTTAGAAATCTTACAAAGAAAGCTATAATCTCAGACAAAAAGAACTACTATTGTGAACTTCAGGAAACCCATTTATATAAACCCAAACAATTCTGGTCTTCGATCAACAAACTCCTTTCACCTGGTACAGCAAAAACTCCCTCCCCAATAAACGCAGACCCAGGAACTCCTAGCCATACTGCAAACACCTTTAACACCTTTTTTATTGATACTATCCAATCACTTGCTAAACAAATGAACACCATTAACTTTCACCCGCCAGATAATCATGTTGATTCCCCCTATAACTTCACTCTTCACCCTATCTCTACCTCCTTCATCTACAAGCTTATTCTTAAACTGAAACCCTGTACTCCCTCTGCTGACAAACTCCCCTCTCTCTTTCTTCAAAAGGCTGCTAAGCAGATAGCATACCCTATATCGATACTCATTAATAGGACTATCCAAGAGGGAACCATACCAGATTTATGGAAAATATCTCATATCATCCCACTACACAAAGGTGGTAACTCTATTGAATATACTAACTTTAGACCTATTGCCCTTCTCTCTCCACTAGCTAAGATCATGGAGAAATGCATCCACCAGCAACTCATACAATATCTCTCTGCACACAACATAATAGCCAACTGTCAACATGGCTTTAGACCCCACCATAGCACCTCCACTGCCCTCCTTTCCTTCGTTGATACTATCAACAACTTTCAACTCAAATCTTCTCTCCTCTGCTCTATTCATTGACCTCTCTAAAGCTTTTGACATGGTGAACCACTCTTCCCTTATTAACATCCTTAAATCCTCTCATTTGATAACCTGGCTATTAAATGGTTTACATCTTATCTAAGCAACAGGCATCAAGCCGTTCTTTGGGACAATCATATCTCTTCACTACTGCCTGTTTCTATTGGAGTCCCACAGGCTCTATTCTTGGTCCACTTCTCTTCTCCCTTTACATAAACGATCTCAACACTATCATCCCACAAGCTACCTGCATCCAATATGCTGACGACTCCACGATTATTTGCTCAGCATCTACCTCCTCAGAGCTACTCACTCTAACTCAAACCACCTTCAACACTGTAGAAACTTGGTTCACTAGGCGGCACCTCCTTCTCAATGCTAAAAAAACAAAACTTCTCCTTTTCAATCCTACCACTCGAGGGTCCCCATTAAATTTCAACATTTTATCTAATGACACCACTGTTATCTCTCCTGACACATCAACTAAACTGCTAGGAATAACCATCGATAACAATCTCACTTTCGATCAACACATCAATAACATCATCAAAACTGTTAATAAAAATTGGATCATTATACCGTATCAAACCTTTTCTCACACCTTCTACCAGAGCTACCATTGCCCATTCCCATCTGATTTCTACCCTCTTTTATGCCTCACCTATCTTCACTAACCTTAAGAAGGCCAACCTAAATAAACTAGCAACTTGTTACAATAGCATTGCCCGCTTTGCCACCAGTAACCCTTTCAGAACACATCACTGTCAAAACCTAAAACTCCTAGGCTGGCTGGAGCTACAAAACTGTCTTTTGATATCCCAACTTACCATTGCTCACAAGATACTGTACCAACCTTATAATACCCTATACTTTCTCAACTTTTAATCCCTTACAATAATCTTACCTCCCTTCGATCTTCTTCTAAACTCATGACCAAATCTGTAAAGTCCCATAACTTAGCTGGTGACTCTCTGTTCTCTAATACTGTAGGAAGGATATGGAATCAGCTACCCACTGATATCAATCTAATCCCCTCCTTACCACTCTTCAAACAAAAAATCAAACTGTACTTCCAAAATCACTGGCTCTGCTCCTGCAGGACTCCTGACTGATCTTCTTCCTTCCCCCTATACTACTAATATCTTTACACTATACTTATTTACTTTACTTCGTCCTTCTTCCTATTGCCCTGCTACTCTCCTCCTATCCTCCTACCTTCTCCTCCTTTTTCTCTCCCCCTCCTCTTTTCCATCACAATACTCTTTTCCACTCTATACTTTTGCCTCTTTCTCTCTTCTGCCTTTGTATTTCTTCTGTAATTCCTTTCTGAGTCTCCCATTCTACTTTTTTCTCTCCAACGGATTATCAAATATATGTTGCTAATCATAATTGTTTTGCAATGTTTTACTGAATAATAATATTTTGAGTATGTTCCTTAGAAATTTAGTTTTTTTTTTTTGTGTTACTAAACGTATATTCTTTTTGTACTGAATTTATTTTATAATTTGTCTCCTTGTAATTTAGTATCTGTGGAGCTTTTCTCCCCGGGCCTCTACTGAAAATGGACATATATCCAGCTAGACTAGCCCGGTTAACAAATGTAAAATAAAATAAAATAAATAAATAAATATATATATGTGTGTGTGTGTGTGTGTGTGTGTGTGTGTGTGTGTGTGTGTGTGTGTGTGTGTGTGTGTGTGTGTGTATTGGTCTGTACATACACATGCATATACACCTACATGCTCATTTACATTTTCCATACCGTTGAATCACCGCCACCTACCGTCGCGCATACACGCTTGCATACCCGCTTATGTTTCGGGTTGCCACCTTTTCATATGGCCAACAAAGCGGGGCATTTTTGAGACACACATCAGATTTTACAGGCCGACACATACCCACGGTCAGTACAAAGCTTAGAACTTTACTTTTTTTCCTAAATGAACGCTTATTCTTGTAGTGGTTTGTTTGCTTAATCTGTTTCTTGTAACTTTGAGTATTTTACATAAATAACTGTTTTATGTAACTGTTACATGAAATATGGGACATATTTCCTACAATCACAGGACATTTGCCATTGTATTATATTTGGTCTGGACACAACTGGCCAAAAAGGGACTGTCCGTTACAAGGTGGGGCAGGTGGTAACCCTAATAACATCTTTACAGCACCTTAAGCACCCTATATCCAACTGCCACTATGCGAATGTGTAAGTATATATTCCCAATAATGCATGTGGGGAGACGTGCATCACTGTCAGGTGTTTAATTCCGGGTCGTAGGTTCTGCAGGGCCAGCTGGAGGCTGAGCAGTCTTGTGGACAACTACTGCTCACACAACTTGTGTCCAGATGTATACAGGACTGGACATTGTGTCGTGACACCAAGTCTAATGTTTAGAACAGATACATATCCCATGAGGGATATCCAAAAATTGTGGGCACCGATGACCATCTTTGCTTTACGGCTGTAAGGTAGGGTTATACATGCAAGGGATACATAGTTTGCAATCCTGAGACTGCCTAGGGTGAGACTGCCTACTAGATATGGGTAGGGGTCGCAATGTGCAGGTATGGCCGCACCTATCTAGCAGCCCGAGTATGGCTGGTTTTGGTGGACGTTCAGGAAGGGGGGGGGGTGCTGTGAAGGGGATGATGGGTATTCAATTATGTATCCAGGTGTGTTGGGGTTGGATGGCTCAGGTCAGGCCAGACCATTATGTGGGTATGTGCCAGTAATGTTTTTGTACATGTGTATTGCACATTTTAATGTTCACATGTTTGTGGGATTATATTGCGGAGGTGTATATTTGTTCTTTGGTTATCTTCCTGATTCACCCACCACTCCCTCGTAGACCTCCATTTCACCTGTTGTGCATCCAACCCAGTCTCCCCTTGGCAAATTATTACATTACCCGTCACCCCCCACCCCCATATTCCACAAACAACATTCATCCCTTCTCTAGTTGATGGCCAATGGCACAGTCAACAGAACACATTGTGTACACTGCATATCTCTGCGACAAATATGGTTGTGAGGTATACACTAACATTTCAGATCATCCACATGCTGTACTTCATGCACATACATACTCGCAAATACTTATCTTTCATGACATGGTAGGTAGACCTGGGTAATACCCGTTCATCTATGGCCCGTCCTGACAAGGACAACTTGGACCATGAATGGGCAGATATTGGGCGAATGCTCTGACCATTGGTAGGGTTGCCACCTTTTCATATGACCTGAATGGGACATTTTCGTGGCACACATCTGAGTTTACAGGCCAACACATACCCATGGTCATTGTAAAGGATAGTACTTTAGTTTTATGCCTATATATAAGCTTTTATTGTTGTAGCGGTGTATTTGCTTATTCTGTTTCATTTACTTGCTTATTCTATTTCTTGTAACATATAGGTATTTTATATACGGACATACGTACTGTATGGGACTATTACATAACATATGGGACATAATTATGTCCTACTATCGCAGGACATTTCACATTTATTATGATTTTGGTTTGGATGCACCTGCTTAGAGGGGGACTGTCCCTCACAATGTAAGACAGGTGGTAACCCAAACCATTGTGCTAGGCTTGGCAATTGGCGGCGTGCTAACACGATGCATTTCGCTTCCACTTGGTATAACTAGTGACACTACAATGGGATACGGGCACGGGGTTTTAAATATCTTTGTTCGAGGGACGGGGACTCAATATTTAGCTACCTGCCTTTGTGTTTACTTCTTATTGTGGTGTTCGCAATGATGTCTTGTATGCTTTGCATACATTTCAGTATCCACGGACACTGACAAGAGTGATTACTATTAGAGGCAGGCTGTACTAGTCAGCATTTTAGGTTGTGCCTATGCAGCCAACATGTTCACGCCTCCGTGCAGTGCTTGGAAACGTCCCCTGCACTCGTACACGTTTCCTATGCACGTGGCCATTACGGCAGTGCGCCTTCATTAATATGCATGTGGTGCTGCTGCGCCATCTCTACGCTGCACAGACGGCACAATGCTAATGCCATCCTTGCGCCGGGCTTCATGAATCTTGGGGATTTTCTTTTTATCTTTTGCATTGATGCGGTGTATGTTGGCTTTGGATTCTTTTTGCTAATACGTGTGCATGCATAAACACTCACACACACACACACACACACACACACACACACACACACACACACACACACACACATCTAGTATTAAAGTGATACACTTTTCTACTCAGCCACATATATATTTAGTTACTTATGTATAGAACTTGTATGTGCCATTCTGTCATGGACAGTTGCATATGGTAAACAGCCTTCTATGCTAAAATATAGCATAACTATGGACAACACACACATGCATTCACACATACACATCTATATATATATATATATATATATATATATATATATATATATATATATAGATATATGTGTGTGTGTGTATATATATATATATATATATATATATATATATATATATATATATATATATAAATATATATATATATATATATATATATATATATATATATATATATATATATATATATATATATATATATATATATATATATATATATATATATATATATATATATATATATATATATATATATATATATATATATATATATGAGTCCACTTTGTAATTTTGAAATACTGAAATCTCAAATTTCAGTATTCCGAAATCACAAAGCGGAATACTTGCATTTCCGAAACTGGCAGAAGCACGTAATTCAAACTACCGAAGCACTGATATTTTGAATTTCTGCTTCCGGTGGTATGGAATGTGGATGTTTGGGCTTAATTTTGGTACGTATGTGTGTGTAAGTAGGTCGGGTAGGAGTTTACCGTGTGTAAGTGTGTGTTGTGACTGCTATGTGTGTGTTTGAGAGACTGTAAGATGTGTGTGTATGTATGTGAGTTTTGTTTGTATTACTGTTTGTGCGATCTTGGAGTTAGAATATATAAGTATGGGGGGTTTGATTGTGGAGGGGGTTTGTGTATGTTTATCTGTGTACTGTATGTGTAGTATGGGTATGGGATTTGGAATTTTGTGGTTGTCTGTTTTCAAGTTTGTGAGTTGTGGTTGGGTTTTCGGCTTTCTGATTTCAGAATACTGAAATTCGAGATTTCAGTATTTTGAAATTACAAAATGGACCCATACATATATATATATATATATATATATATATATCATGCCCAAATATTACAATTGAAGTTTTTAAGCTCACAGATGTAGGTGGTATCATAATGTAAATGTATCTTCCATGCAAAAGTGTTCTTGAACGTCAACACATAACAGAAACTATATGATCATGTACATATGCAACACAGTCTAGCAAATGTGATATAACAGATAAGTGGATATACCTTGGTATCACGCACCTACACTCCCTCCCTCTGTAGAAATGATAATCCCATATATGTGTGTGTCTCAGAATACTACAAGACTTGAATGACATATTGGCACCAGAGTTAGCCCTTCTATGCCATACATCACTAATAGGCCTTATTAGCATACAATGTTTCAATATCTTATTCTTTGAAAAATATGTATCTTGCCAGGGACTGATGGCACATAGTGCAAATACTCACAAATACTTGCCAAAGCAATAGTATGTGACAAAATCTGCGAGTCTTGTAAGGAAAGCCAGCTACACTGATGTAGGGGGATGAAGTTCTGATAGCGACATAGACTTGAGTTCATTTATGCAGTCCAAGCACCTATAACACCTGACAGGGTAAAGGAACTGCTTACCTCAATTTGATAATGACAATAAGGTTGACTGAGACAGGTAGCCATTGTGGCCCTGAGCCTTGAACAAAACTAGAACCATGGATGATATCCAAACTAGGTCAATGGCAAGGCATGAGGGTGTGTTTTCACTTTCAGAGTGGAATGGTGTCATACTGAAAGTGAGGCTATATGGACTAGCTCAAACTCACCATCTGAATAATGCCACATCATAGGGATAGGCCTCTTAGCACTGTTTCAAGTGATCCTCTATATGAACATCAGTAATAACTCTTTGGCTCACTCCTCTTGTACCAAGCTGGTGACCCATGCACAGATGGATAATCACCTGAGTTACACTAAATAGCTTGCTATCAAGGAAAGGAGGGCTTAAAGGAGAGACATACCCACAAAAGTCAGCCCAGCTTATGTAACCTTGTGGATTTGCAAAAAAAAAAATGTCTTGCCAAAGAATATGTGTATGATGCAGGACATATCACCAAAGAGAATGTAATTGTAGAAACCTAAACTTTGCAGGTATGTCTAAAATATCACACACAACCTACAATGGAGTGTGGTCATGCCTGGATAGACATAACATTTTTATTTGTTAACATGCAATAGTCTGAGGAGTATGAGCATGTGTGCACAGTATTAAACTGTGTACCATATACGGCAAAAGTCAGAGTGAGTTATACATGCTGGTACTCTGATATATTGTGAAACTGTAACAATGTAGTCACATATCGTTTCTGAAGAGTACCAGAAGCTGTATTAACCCTTATCCCATACTTTTATGATAGGCTTTGTCATGCGTGTAAAATCTGGTTATATGAGTATGAAACTTGTAAAACAGAATTCACATTTGCGAGTAATATATTACACAAATATATATGAGCACTTGTTTGTATACTTGCAGAAAGGTGTATATGACTACATAACTGTAAACCTGTATTAATCAATGCAGTGGCAAACACATGCAATATAAAACAAGTTTGAGGTTTACCAGACAGTGTAACAAACAGAAGTGCAATGAATATTATAGCATTTAATATGTTTTAGGCAGCGCTATGTTGGCTGGAGCAAATGGTTGGGTAATTAACTGAGGTGTATATTTGTCTGAGGAACTTTATTCTGTGTTATTCAGAGTTGCTAAGTATTGTAGAAAGATTGAATTTCTCATTTGCTAAGTTTAGTCCTGTTCTGCCATTTTAACTTATGTTATTTTCAGACAGTTCAATGTAAATATGGTGCCATTCACACATCCATTTGGACATCCTTTATTATGATACAGAGGTGCAGTAGAAATGCACTCAACTGTAGTTTGCATATTACCCTTGATGTCTTGCCAGATACATGTTGTAAGAATGATCTATTACAATAATTGTATCCTCATGTATTTAGATTGTACTTTGATGTCACTGCACTCCCCGGGATTCATGAACCTTGCGCCAGGCGCACGCATAGCGTAGGCGTTACAACGCCAAAATATGGCCGCCGAGCGATTCAGGTACGATCCAATCCCACGTGCACTACCGGCGTGCGCCGTATCTGCACCGCCCCCGGCATAGGTATGCTAAACACCCCATGTGCGGTGTTGCACCATGCAAATGAAGGCATATAGCGATCCACGAAGTGGCGCAGGTGTAGCATAAGGCCACGGCAATGTAAACCAAAAAAAAACGGTTTACATTTTCCCAAACATAACATAGGAGTAACGGAAGGCTGTCAGCGTCAGGTATCACACTGTTGCCATATGCCAATGGCGAAATACACAGAGAATGCCAAAAGAAAACATGCACAACATGTAAATAATAACATAAATGGTATGTCCACAGAAACTCACAGCAGAACCCCAGGACATGTTTGCGGAAGGTGCAAAACAATGAAATAATATGACAATGTTATAAAACAGCAGCGTAATACACATCAGCTTCACAGCCACAATACACCATGGTATGCATGGAAAGCCACAACCAAAGTGCAAGGGTTGCCAAGGACTCGTGGCAGTGTTCGCCGTGGTAACTATGAATTAGTAGTCAATGCCATGCAAATGAGGCAGATAATACTGAATCGCAAAACCCCCGCCGGCGTAAGGCTGTACCAAATGGCGCAGTGGTAATACACCGAGGAGTGGCTCAGAGGGAATACATGTCACCTGCAGAGGGGTGTGCCACTGTAGGAGGAAGCACATTGGAGCTCAGCAAACCTGGGCTGTACATTGCACATCACAGCTGCAGGACCGGCGTGTGGGGAAATAGTTGAGCTGAGAGCACACAATGCGCGCAGAGGTGCATGTGCAAGAGGATGACTACGTTCCCTTAACCCAGTCATGTGACGCTCACCCCGCAAATGACATCGGAAACAGGAAGGTGATGTTGAGAATATGAGGAAATGCGGAAGCAGTGTAATTGGAGTAGTAATGAGCAATCAACACTAATCAACCCACGAAGGCCAATCGGCGGCAGCTGACAACTCTGCATGCAGAAACCTGCAAAACGGGATAGGGGAGGCATATGAATGCAAAGAAAGTAGGGGAGGTAGCAGATTGCAAAGAGTAAAGACCTGACACAGCAGAGCCAAGCAGACAGGCAGCACAACGGTGGCAGCACACAAAACGCACGATATGCCATGTCCCAGAAACTACACATGACAGGGCTCTGCAGGATGCATGCCAGGAAATAGTAGGTGCAACGTGCAGAAATAGTAAGGGAAGGTCGAAAGGTAATCCATTGCAGGCAAGAGTAATGCAACACCAAAGGCAACAGCGTTGCAGTGCCAACGGTAAAACACGGAAGATAATCCCCAGATACGGCCGCACAAACACACCCTATGACATCACCGGGTGTACAGCACAACAGTATAAAGTGTGAATGCACACAACACACAGCCGTGTATTCCCAAACGCCGCACCATAGGTGTAAACACACAGGAACTTTTAAAATGTACATGTTGGGTGCTGCCGTGGCCGTGATCCATCAGCATGTGTTAGAGACAGATGGTGTTGTGGAGGAGGGTGCCGACAACTACCGTAGGCCTCAGAGGAGAAGGAGAGTGTTCAGACCAAGGGTAACCTACCAGGGGCTACAAGACCTGGAGATAGTAGAGCGTTACAGGGTGGATAGGGACACATTACAGCAAATAGTGGAGCTGTGCCTGAGAACAAGAAACAACAGAGGGGAGCCCATCCCAGTGGACACAAAGGTATGTGTAAGCTTGCGAATACTGGCCACAGGTACCTTTCAAAGGCCAACTAGGGATATAATGGGCATCTCACAGGCATCAGCATCCAGGGTACTACACCAGTTTCTGGATGCCATGTTACCACATGCCAATGAGCATATATACTTCCCCAGATCTCAGGAGGAGTTGGCTAGCAATATGCGCCACTTCCACCGTGTGGCACAATACCCGGAGGTACTGGGTGTGATAGACTGTATGCACATACAAATCAAGTCACCACCTGGGGAGCAGGGTAGACGCTACATAAACCGCAAGGGATTCCCTCCATCAATTGCCAGGTCGTGTGCAATGCGCAGGGCATTATCATGGATGTGTGTGCTGGCAGCCCTGGAAGCTACCACGACTCCCATATCTGGCATGCCTCACAGCTGTACCAGGTATTCGCCAGGGGGGACATCCCACAAGGCCACCTTGTGGGGGATGCTGGCTATGCACTGGAGCTGTGGATGATGACTCCCATCAGAAATGCACACACACACATGCAAGAATGCCATAATGAGGCACACGCACAAACCAGAATAATCATAGAGTGTGTGTTTGGGATGCTGAAATCACGGTTCCGGTGCTTGGATACATCCGGTGGAGCCCTGCAGTACTCTCCAGGCACATGTGCCCACATATTCATAGTATGTGCCATGCTACATAATATGATCCTGCGGAAGCAGCTGCTGCAGGGACATAATGGTGAAGGGCCACAAAGCCCACCACAACTGCCAAGGCCAGTCCAGGCACAGAGGGTTCAGGACCATGAACACACTGTGCCAGCTCCAGTAGGCAGACGGAGGCGTACCCAATATGCCTATGCCCTGGCAAAGAGGGAACGTATAGCACATACTCTGACAGCGTAGGCCCCATGGACTGACACCTCCCTACCTGCACACACAGTGAAATGGATGGCACACAAACATGACCACCCATAAAGTGTACCGTATGGGTGGCCCCATGTGTGACTCCAACATAGGCAGCCCCCAAACACTGTACACCCAACAGCCAGTGGAGCATGGAACGCCAACACCTGAACCATATGCGGGTCCTACAGCAGACGGCGTTGCTGTATGCTGCCATGTTCGCCGCAAGGTGTATACATATAAACATGTATATATGTGCATATACATATATGTAGATAGATATAATTACATATATAGAAATATATGTACACATATACATATAAGTACTACAGGTAAGACAGGGAATCAGAGGGATGTAAGGTGACAGAGATGTAACACGCGATATCTGTACATAGTATACATAGTGAAACGACAACCTGAGCATCGGGGAGGTTTAACAGAACAGGATACCGCCAACCATGGAAAGGGCAACATACCGAAATGCATAACCGCAAGTCGGAATGATCGCCAGGCCACAGTACAGTAACAGTACATGCGCGGGTAATACTATGATGATATGAGGGGGGAGGTAGACACCGCCGCCGGTGACGTGGCCCACGCAGGTACTGTGTGCAACTGTCCCCGTGAGTGCCGTAGTATGTGTGCGGTGAGGGTGCCGTGTGTGTCGCTGTGCGAGTGTAATGTGTGTGTCTCCGTAATATGTGTATGTTGGTGCCATGTTAGAGGCAGAGTGGAATAATATGTGTAGGCATACGGTACATTAGCCACAGGCATATGTACACCAGTAGTCCCAAAGTAGTAGTGAGAGCCCCACCCTGGCTAGGCATGTGGCGACGTACAACAATACAAAGTGACAATGTCCCAGATTGTAGCACAGGAATATACCCCACAGGAAATGGAAAGGACGTATGTACTAATCATGACCGTATGTATGACACCGATATGCTAATTGCAAAACGATATGTCGGCAAAGTCACACAGCAATAGGTATGTACAGCGGAAATACGTATGTGCTACCTCAGTACTGACCGTGGCCGTAAACACCGCTGTGTGTTCTACAAGTGTCAAACAAGCAATCCCCACCTGAATAGGTGGCAACCACTGGCAAACAGGCCATCCCAAGAACAGGACCACAATGACTGTAAATATCTGGGACAGAATGACAAGGGATAGTCGTCACGTACAAACAACCGCTGATATACCACAGATGTGATGGAGGAATACATGCATGAAGCACACACGCAGGCGATACCAACACCACATGATAACAACACAACCTACACTCCCAGACCAACAGACAATTAACTGTCAACTCCCCAGGCAGGGATGGAGCACACAGACAACCATACCGTGTATGTAGAGATGCAAGGCCCACAACCCGTATCCGTCACCTACAACCTCCGATATCCCCCATCGTACATATTAAAGGGATACAAGCTGTAATAGCAGCACAAACATACAGGCAGTCAATGACATCTGCATAACCGCAACATCTCGCGTGGGAAACACAATCAAAAGCGGATGCATACTTGCATGCGTTGTTTAAAGGAATACAACAGCCATGTTACACATCCGAATGCAAAACGCCATCAACAGACGTCGTCAGGACAGGGACACCCACATGTCGAACCAAATACTATACCCAACACACACAATCCACGGCTAACACCACTGCGAAATGTACCTGTCGCCACACATAGCGGCTGCAGTTACACATAACATAACACAATACAGACCATCTCCACGAAGGTAGGGCAAATAGCCAACACCCAGGTGAGGAATCCAACCATACCCCAGTTACGATGCGTAATGTCCGAATGGAGTAGATGCACAGGTGATATGCACACAATTACACACTGAGGAACAGCAATTGGTGGGATGAACCCACATGTTGCAGGTATCGACGGATATAAGTATGACTCCCAGGATATTCAAACTGTATGCTCATACCGAACCAGCAGTGTACAACCGAAAGAGTAATAAATAGGAATACCAATACATGGAACGAAACACGGAACGAAACACCGACAAGGTATGTAGAACACACGATATGTACGGGTGTGTAACGCATGATGTGTATGACGAAGCTGTACTGTATGGGAATGGTGTTTGTAAGTAATGACACTTGTCCATAATGCAGAGAGTGGTGAAAGGTGGTTATGTAGTGCTATCCTGCTGAGCATACCAACGACTGTGGACACCGTGTGCACAGCAGTGGGACATCATGTACACAGCCGAGACACCACAAGGGCTGCCACAGGGGGGCATTAGAGAGAACAATGCCAGACCACACGCTGATGCTGGCAGTGGATGTTCAACAAGGAAGTGCCATAGCAGGGGATAGGACATGTATGTATACTGTCACAGCACACATGTGTATGGGCATATACCGTCGATGTCATATGTAATGTGCACCTGACGTGCACGTATGCCTTGCAGTAGGGGATACTATGTCAACTATGTGTAATGTAAAGCTGTCATGGTGGATATGACAGACATTATACACAGTATCACAGGCATATCATGAATAATGGAGGTATTGCCTATTGGTATGTACAATAACAGGATACATATGGCCTGTAGGTATGGGACAGAGTAGTAGCATCATAGCCATCCAAAATGGAAGGAACACCAAGTAAGCATGCCCAAGCAATCTGTAGCAGGTGCATCATGGGCAACAATGAAGTCTGGCAGGTCCATGTGTAAACACATGTGCAGTGTACACAGTAGTGTCACCTCCCCATGGTAGTGTCCTGTGAACAGCAGAGACGGGTGTCAACTGCATGTCTACACAGTACTGCTGCTGTGGTGGTACCATGACTACGTGTCACTCAAACAGCAAGGGAGCTATCACATGAACAGTGCCACTGTGTGTCCCTGTGGGATGTGCACAGGACCTATGTTCCACACCATGGTGTGTGTTGTGTCTGCGGAAGTAACACAGAAGCCCAGCCCATGCAGTGTGGCATGTGTGCACATATCCATGAGCAGTCCGTTCACACTGCCCACCGCAATTGTCATGTATGAGGAGTATATGCAACAGTAATGCGAAGGACATGGTCTGTGTCAGAGCAGAAGACACCCCTGTGTATGTGGTATGCAGATGTGTACAGATGTGTTTTCCGTCTGTCAGCCGCATATGTAAACCGTCCGAGCCTGGTACACATCGTGGCATGACAATGCTGTGCCATGTAAAGTCATAGCCATTGTGGAAGGTACACCATAAATGTGGTATTGTACCCTTGACCGTGTGTAGATGTGTGTATGCCACAGGTACAATGGCTACCTATGTACCAGCATCACACACAGTACAGATAGGTGTGGCCCTGCAGAAGTGTATCCATGCCACAGTGGAATATGGTAACCACAGGACCGTGTGGGGCATATGTGTGTACAGCAACCATGTACAGTGTGATATGTATGTATGGGGCCAGTATCCATGTGATAGTCAGTGGGCGAATGTTGCTATGCAAAGGTGATGTGCATGCACCATGTGTCATGCATCCTGATGCTATGACACCCACATGATGTATCTGCCGCACTGACACCCATATGGTCATTATCGGTATGAGCTGGTGGAGCTATAATGGCGCCAGGTATGTAGTTGTGGGATATCTAGGCATGGACAGTACTCTGTGAGAGCATGTTGTGTATGTAAGCAAATAGTGAACATGAGGGGCCCCATGACTGAGGACTGTGTAATGCCATATGTACCTGACATGTAGTAGGTACTATGATATGCTCGCACCACTGTGTGTCCTGTCCAGGAGTCATATAGCCTAACATCCTGAGACACAGGGTATGATGTGCAGGTGGATGTGTACGTTGCCAATACCAGAATGTGGAATGGTGCTGAAGGGCAATGTGAGGACAACGTCTGATGTGTTGGCCTCTGTACCACCCCAACCACCCATGCAATGGTACGACAGGTGGCCAGCATGTGTATGTGGCGTGCTGTGGCACACACAAGCCCAACAAGGGTGCCAGGAAAGGCATGGAGGCCATCAATGTGTGCGTGAAGCACGTTCGTGAGGATGTTCCCCAGTGCCATTCAGAACGGTCCAGTCATGGGTGTATGAATGCAGTCCCACACGTGCAATGCAGTGCCACCCATGGGTAGTGCGAGAGATGCGGCTGTGCGGTGGTCAAGGTACTCAATGTCCGACAACAGGCTAGCAGTGAATATAGTGGGCTGGTGCGGAGACACATACCAAACAGGTTGGTGGGACATAACAGCTAGGGACATCGGAAGGTGACATCGGGTCAGTGTCCCAGGACATAACGTGTGCATGTCAGTACCATGTATGTGTCCACAGGGACACTATGATGTCCATGTATGGATTGCGACCCTGTAGTGAGTGAGAGTGTGTATTGTTGGTAAGTACACCATCGCCTGGCACGTTGCCAAAATTATCTCGGTCTGCAATGCCTGGGTGACTATTGTATGTGACATTGAATGTGGATGTAGCCAAACAACACAGACATACCACCACACTGCCTGAGGCCCCACACTGCAATGTGCGGCAGTCATGTGTAGGTAGCTAGCCTTGGAGCATGTGATGGACCTCGAGGACCTACCATGGCTGACAAGTGATGCACCCCACACATGTGAATATACACCACCGTGCAACAGCCTGCACATGTGCCCATACATCAGATGTGCATGGAACATGACCACCACCATGGCGTCTGTGAAAAGGTCAGTACTGCCATGTCTCTGTGTGGAATAGCATGGTCCCTACCATTGTGTACATGCTACGGAAGTGCACTGTGGTATGTGTCAGCATATGTATGTACACTGTCCATCTGCCGGGGTGTCATGCCATTAACAACTGCTGTCAGCAGACGTCAGTAGTACTGGCTGTAGTACACATGTTCCGTGTATGCTGCGATGGGTGTGTGTCCAGGGTGTGGCTAGCAGGGCCGTGAAGCATATGTGTTCATCCACCAAAGGGGGGATAACCCCAGGTGCAACACACCAGACACATGGAGGTATTGTGCATGCTGAGGGTAGTGTAGGTATGGTATGTGTTGTGTAATGTGTCAGCTAGCTGGGTGGAGTGCATGCCTCAAGCATGTGTAGGTACATGGGTGTCCATTCTAGGGAAGTGTGGGTTGCTGTCAGCACATGGCAGTATCAGCTGTCTGAGGCCCAATGTACAGTATAACAACACAGACAGCATGTAACCTGTGGTGTACAATGTCAACTCTGTTGCGTGTTACAATGTGTCTAGCGGTCACAAACATGGGTATCTGCAGATTGAGCACCTATGATGCATTGTGTTCGGCAACTATCCAGGATGTGTGCAAAACACTGTGTGATGTGGGATCCCCTCACCTGTGTGTGTTGCAGTCCAGGTATGTGCCTGGGAGGTACGATCCGTGTACAATCTGTACTCGCAGGCGTGCTGCGCAGAGCATGGAGGCAGGTCCCAGTCACTGCAGATAAATGTGAGTGGTGCACTAGTGTGTGTGCCTTGCTTGTGTGCAGCACAGTGGAAGATGCAAGCATTGTCCCACATGACCCCATGCCGTGCCTGCCTGTTACAGCCCTGCTGGAGACAGTTATGTGACACAGCCACAGAGGCAGTATAGCACGTGAAGATGTACATGTGTGCTCCACACCCCAGGCAGATGGCCACAGGTCATGTGTGCCACAGCAGTGTGGTTGACCAGGACTGTCATAGCGGTCAGATACCACATGCCTGTATAAGTACAGTATGAGCATAGGCAACAGTTGCAGTGACACAGTAGGTCAATGTACAGTGTCCCTGTGTTCAGACCACTGCCTACTGTACACTTGGCTAGACACACACCCAGAGGGTGAATACACCGGTGAGCCATCACATGTCCCAGTACATGTAGCCTGTGTAATGCCATCACAGGGCGGTCACAATAACACATTGTATGAGAGATATGTTGTAGCAGGTGATGTGTCATGTGTGCATATGTTGAGTTGCACAGCTGTTCACACGTCCGCAACATATCAGTGCATGATGCCTAGTGTAACATGATGTGTGGAACTGCACTGTGATCCACAACAGGGTCATCCGAGACAGGTGTGTTGTGAATGGTGTAACCCATGGTTCCGCGGGATATACACCGGTGCTGTTGGCTGCCATGCTGGGGGCCACCAGTGGTGCCTACAGTGGTCATACAGACATACTGCACACATTGTTCTGGCAGGAATGTCCATTGTTGTAGATGATGTGTTACTATGTGAAGGTAGGTGTGTGTGTGTTGTGAATGTTACCCATCCAGATGTGACCATCAGGTGCAGTCATGGTTGTCGACAGCATCACACCCATCCACAGCTGTCATCACCCTGTCCCCAGAATGGGTGTCAGCCGCCCTCGTACTGTGTGACTTATGTGCAGATGGCGGAACACCTACTACTGGCTGGCTAACAGTGTCATCTAGGAAGGCTATGTGATGGCTGGAATACGCTGTTCTAATGTATAATGATGGCATCCCAATGAAGTACATGGAATCACATATAGTAAGCCATGGCTGGCATGTAAACCATGTACAACAATGACTGTGTGACAGACACAAACAATGCGGAGCCATGTTGAACATGCACCCATGAGAACACCAAATGAGGTATGTTGCACGTATCAATGTACAACTGTCAGCTATGGGCACAGCATGGATGCAGACGCACATCCCCCAGAGGCAGTACCACTCCATGTAGGTAGGGGGGCATTGCACGAGTACATGTGACAGTTGCTGTACCGCCACATGTACTGCATATCCGTCATATAGGGGTAGCAGTGGTACGTGACTGTTGGACATGCCTGTACATATGACCATGTCCCACAGGATATGTGTTACATGTGTACAACACCTGTTGTACCGTCATCAAGCTGTGAAGTGTATGGCTGCCAGTGTACCTGTGTGACATGTTGTGCAATGGGTGCAAAGGTACGCAGTAGTGCATTGCATGCCCACATGTCCCACACAGGTGCATAGCCTGAACATACAATACAAAGAGGGTGTTGGATCATAGCAACCCACAAGAGGAGATGGCAACCCACTACCACCTGTCCGGGTAAGGTGTGCATGTCCATGACACATTAGCACCTGAGATGTTAGCAGTACAGCTGTACAGGTTGGCATGCATATTTGATCACTAATACCCCTGCGTGTTCCACCACTGGCCTGTTGACAGACAGACACCAACACAATGTGCAGCATTGACATGTGCACAGCACATCACCGCTGGCTACAGTAGAACAGGTTTACTGTGTAAACATGTGCACAGAACATCTGCGCCAGCCACAGTCAAACACGGTATGTGTTGAACCCCACCATCATTGTAGCCCATGCCACAGACAGATGTTCATGCATCTGTGTATGTATGGCTGGGAATGTCCCTGGCCTAGCAGTATAGCTGTGTCAGTGTTGCGAACAACATACTGAATGGGCTGGGTGTGTGAGGTGTGCGTCATACGTGTATGGTCCGATGGATGATACCATCAGTGCCCCCGCTATGTGAACATCCCTGTCCCCATAAATGGATACCTATGCTGTGCCCAACACCATGGTCCCTGTGGGAGGGATGGTGCTGTGTGGTGCACCTGCTGACATGGCGGTGGCAGCAGGCACTGGATGTAGACATATGTGGTACCCATGTCAGGCCAGGGTACCATCCATGTGCACAGGATATCATTGTGTGGGCACATACAGCACTGTGTTGAACAATATCACAGCACATAGTACCTGTCAGGGGTAATGTGTATGCATGGATGTGCGATACCAGCATGCACCATACACACCCCCACCAAGCAGCATGCTGCCTACCTTGCAGAAGGCCATTGTCCACACCATGATGATAGACATGTGTAATGTCCATATACACATAGCAATGACATATGGAATGGACAGCCACCCTCCCAATATCAGTACCCCCCAGGTGGGACACATCCCTGTGCCATGTATGTGACATACCCTGCCATACCATGTAGCCCTGTCCAGCAAGGCTGCACGTGCCATCACAGTCATACATGGTGCGATGGCCAAATGGCACTTGCACTATCAACCGTCCAGAGCAGTATTGTGGCACTGATGCACCTTGTGGTGTCACAGGTGCTGTGTGTTGGCATGTACAACATGCGCACGCACATGCTATGTATGACCATCTCTGCTAATGTCATATGATTACACAATGTCCCATGGGTATCACATGTGCAATACAGGTGAGCCGTGGCAGGCTGTCCAACACCTGTACAGTGCTGTGTAGATGTACATGGCACAACACATGCATGTACAGGTGTCCACGTGTATGTGTGCAGTGCCACCGCTGACATTCATAATGGCTGTGTCTGTGATGCCTAGCGACATATACACAGCATCCAGGTGAACAGTAGAACTGTGTGCACATTGGGACACGTGCCAACTGATATGAACACAGGTGCAGGCAGGTACACATGTCCACAGCAGGTTACCATCAACATGGTGTGTGTACAGTGTGATGAGTTGACACACAGATATGATATGATACCCGCTGCTTAACGGTATGACAGCAACACGTCAGCTGTGTCAGTGCCATGATGCATCGCAGAGATTACTGTGCAGATGTCGTACATGTCATAACAATGTATGTCCAGCGGTATGCCAGTACATCAGTGTAAATGTGACCTGTCACCATCATCATGTCTTACAGATAATGCCTCGTTCACGGCTGCCAGCCTTCAGCTGCCAGGAGGATGACGTAATCATACCGTTGCTCCATGACAACTATGACCTGCTATTCAGCCATGTTCCACAGCAAGCACAGCAGCGGGATGACCTGTGGCAGGATATGCGCAGGAGGGTGAACGACGTGGGTGGCAACAACTGCACCTACCAGCAGATACGCCGACACTGCATGGACCTAATACGGTACGCGAAACAGCGTGCCGCCACAACCGCCAGAGAACAAGGTGGAACAGGTGGTGGGCCACCAACCCAGCCCCCACTCACACACACGGAGGAGCTCCTGGCCAGTCTGGGGACACCCAGGGAACATCATGCAGAAACACTCACTGCCATCGTGGAGGTGGGTGTCTCCCAACCAACAAGCCTGGAGCTGCCTGGTAAGTCAGTCTTGCATATGTGCATGATAACTGCCGTAGGTGTGGGTGTCACAGTACACCACGTAATGTACCAACACATGCCAGGTATATGGCCACACAAGCCGCATACTACAGTATGCTACGTTGTGTTTGCAGACGTGTGCATAACACATGCTATCACACAGGTACATGATGTTACATGCACAGTGCTTACTGTGGCTACAGTCATGGATAATGTTTATACTGTTGTGTCGCCCCTATACAGGTACCTCTGGCATGTCGCACAGCCATGGGTCCGTCGCAGGTGAGACTGTTGTTAGTAACAGGCATGTTACAGTGTATAGATATTCGCCATGTGGCCAGGTATGACATGCACACCTGGGTTCTGCTCCAGTCACGGTATACAGGTTGCACCACCAGACACACACGCCACCCATGTACAGTAGATACAACCGTTAGTATACACCGGCATGAAACCACAGTACCTGTCAGTGTGATATGTGCAGTCAGCTATGCATACAATGGTGGAGGTGTTCTACAATGGATGCATATGTAGTATGCATTGGAATGCCATTTGTGGTACACACACACAGTACCACATAGTGAGCTGTGATCTGGCCAGCACACAGGTGTTACCAATGTGACATATGCCCCTGCATTGTGTGCACACGTTGTGACACGGCACATGACATGTCCCACGCACGTGGTGTTCTGTCTGCAATATTGTCACATCATGACATGACCTACGCCTGACATAGCAAACATCCACACTGTTGTCTGCATAGCCCTCTGGATTGTGACACCTCCGACTTGTATGGGTGTATGTCACATGGGCCACCACAGGGATGGGTACACGATGCCCATCACACACAATTGTCCATGACCCAGTCAAACATGGCCATGGGTGATAGCTACAGGCATGTTGCCACACAGTATGTCTGGAGTGGATAGACACCGTTGCACATTGTCCACACATAGTGCGATCATAGCTGTAGTGGACCACCTGTACATTTGATGTGGTACACCAGACAACCAGAATGCCTGTCTGCAGCCACCGGAGGTGCCACCAATGTCTACCATATACGTGCTGTGGAACAGCATGACTGTGTTGCAGACATGGCAATGCAATGCGTCCATGTTATGCATCGCACAGAAACATACCTGTGTCCTGCTGCCATGCCTGTACTCCCCACTGTATAGCTATGTACACGGCTCACACCAACCACACCTGCACAGACATCTTTGTTACACATGCATTCTATCTGTAGCCTGTACACATAACACTGCACTGTGACATCCAGTATGATGCGGTGCATGTGGTGGGACACCATTGTCACATTTCCACATGTTATCACACATGTTGGCGGAGTACATGTCAAAGTGATGCCAGCCATGTGTACTGTTAACCTGCCTGTGGCCACATGGTGTATCACGGTGATGCATGCAAACTACCATGAATGTGTGTACTGCATGCCTACTGAAATGACACCTGCTTGATGTAGTGTGCACCCCAGGGCAGTATGCATACTACCACTATTAATGTCTGGCCTGCATTCACTGAGCTGTGGTGTGGGAATGCTGCATGCCATCTGGAATATCACATGCATGATGTGTCTGCGTGTGTGTGTGTGTGTGTGTGTGTCTGCGTGTGTGTGTCAGCGTGTGTGTGTGTCTGCGTGTGTGTGTGTCTGTGTGTGTGTCTCTGTGTGTGTGTGTGTCTGTGTGTGTGTCTGCGTGTGTGTGTGTGTGTGTGTGTGTGTGTGTGTGTGTGTGTGTCTGCATGTGTGTCTGCGTGTGTGTAATGTATCTTACAGTATGTCTTTCTATTCACAGGTGGTGTAGGTGCGTTCCCCTCCTGCGGTCCATCTGATGCTAGTGTCCCCACAGATACTAGCGGTGATGACCATATGCATGAGGCACAGGCAGGGTTGTCAGGGGCAGAAGCTGTGCCATTGGTTACCATCCCACCTATGTCCCCTTCATCTCCGCACACGGTTCTGATGCCGACACATACCACATCACCGTTGCCCACAGAGGAAGGACAGTCAGTGTCTGTTGGCATTGAGCAGGAATGTGTGGTGGCTACAGAAGGTGCGCGTACACACCATGTTGCCAGTGTAATGACTGGTGATGTGCCACACAGGCATGTGGCTGGTGCTGCTCGTAGGAGGACCTCTGGCAGGCATGCACCTGCTGTACAGGGTGCAGCAGCTGGTATCACCAGACGCATGTTCCAGACTGTAATGGCGGCACAGGCACATGCTGAACGGCAGAACCAAGAAGGGCAGAGGCTGCAGAGGGCCGCAATCCATTCCCTAAATGAGAACATCCAGTCATTGGCGAATGCTCAACAGCAGATTGCTAATGTACTGGATAGGCGATTAGGTGAGATGGTTGGAATCCTCGACCGAGGCATGTCAATCCACGAGCGTGAGCTGTCTGTGCTGGAACACCTGGTAGGGGTGAGGCATAGGACACATGGCCGTAGGCCAGCAACACCACCTAGTGTAGGTCGACGTGTGCGTGCCACCTCTCATGCCCACTCACACAGTGCCGGTAGCAGCAGCAGTGCAGCTGGTGCTACACCAACCACACCAGGACACAGCAGGCCACGTGGACGTGGCCCTGGCCGGTCCCAGCGTGGACACGGTTCCAGCGGACATGTGTCATCGGAGAGTGGCCACTCCATACCTCCACCCGGTAGTGCCCGTGCGACCCCAGGCAGGCACGGGTCACGTGGCCACAGACGGACACAGTGAGCCATACAACCTGCACTGTACAGTCTGGGGCTGCCAAGTATACCCCGTGTAGGCATCACAGATGGCTGAACTGTGTACACACATACCCACACATGGCAGACACAACTGTAGGGCTCCACCACATCCACATGCATTCTGCACAGTCATGCCCAGTAAATGCACCCGCCCTTACACACACACATGATGTCATCCATTGGTACAGCCTATGCCCCTGGCACACATATCACCCTGTGCATATGATGAAGCCTCTGCCACATCACTGTCATCCACACCATCGGTGCACAGTTATGCAAATATATTCTGATGCACAGGGTGGACAAGATAGTGAGAGGTGTATGTGATACCTGTGTATGCATAGTGTGTGATGTGTATGTTGCAGTGGTTGTGTATGACAAGTGACAGGTGCGTATGTGACGTGGGTTGTGTACTGTCATCATGCAACAGACATACCATGTAGTGCAGGTGCAGCATGCATTGAGCTGTGTACACGGTATGTGTGACGGTTACATGTGTAGCACCATGTTGGTTCTGTTAACCTGTATGCCTCATATGGTGTACTCGCATGTGACTACTGGGAGCACTGTTATCAGTCCCCCATGTGTAGCTGTGGGTTACCCACAGGCACATCTGGCAATATCAGCATACCACAGGTACCTGCAACCTGCCTGGACACCTACATAGGTACATAGGTGCATAGGTACATACCAGGCTATGTGCCCTATGGCATGTGTAAGCCTAGCCAGAGTGTGTGTGGCTTTCACCACCCCTTAGGATGAGGATACTATATCCATTGGTCTGCTGTCCCTCTGTCCAGCAGTGACACAGAGATGATGCCTGGGGCATAACTACGATCTCCCATCCACATGTCAGGATTACTCTTGGACAGAGTCAGTGAGGGGCTCTGCTTCACAAGGGCTGGGAATCTGTTCCATGGTGTAGGGAGTCTCTGGGCGATGAACCTGTCCCTCCAGCACGTCCTATTTATGTCCATGTTGAGGTTTCTGTCTGTTGCTCTCGTGCCCGTGGTTGTTTGGATCCTAGGAGGTGGAACATGTTCATGACACCCAGGTCGGACATGGCCATGTATGTCAGGCACAGATCACCTCGGAGCAGACGGTATGAGAAGGTATAGAGCCGGAGTCCCCTCAGTCAGGCAGCATGTGACATATATTTTAGCAACTTTATCCCTGTGTTGTGGAACGTTTGGGGTCCTTCCAAGTGCTGCAGGTGTCGGGTTAGGTACATTCCAAATGTGGCGTTGTACCCAATCATTGGTCTGATGCGTGAAGAGTACAGGGGTACAATGACCTCCCCTGATGTGGATGTGAATCCCTTCATGACCAGGTGGGCACAGTGGAATGTCTTCCCAACCACATTGGCAATGTGAGTGTCAAGAGAGGTTACCGACAGGTTTGGTACCCAGGTCCCTGATCACGTCCACCATGTTTAATGGATTACCACCTATGTGGTAATTCGGGGTGAACATGTCTTTCCCAAAGGGTAGGGCTATACCTTCCCTGGCATGTAGCTTCAGGCCATGGCTCTGGCACCAGTTATCCATTTCTATGAGACCTCAGGTGGATGTCCGTGTCTGATGGGGTGTTGAGTATGGTGGCCGGTTTGCAGTCATCTGCATACCTTGTCTGCCACAATCCCCCTATGTTTGCATGCACGTCAGAAAGTTGAATGCCGAACTGGAGGGGGCCCAGGACTGAGCCCTGTGGGCCACCACTCAGGACTGGCTTGGAGTCTGACATGGCACCAGGAACACTAACCCTGTGGGTTCTGACCTTCATCCGGTTGGCAACCCATCGTGTGACATATGGCTCTACATCTACGCTGGTGAGCCTTTCTATGATGCCCGCATGGAGTGTGGTTCGAACGCTGTCGCCAGGTCATGGTAGTCTGTGCAAACCGACGTACCCCCATCAATGGCCTTAGTGACTCATCCAAACAGGTCGACCAGGTTCAGGAGGCAGGATCTGCCCTTGACTAAGCCGATGTGGGTATGTTTCTGTATTTGTCGTTCCCCAATGTCTTCATTTATGGGCTCCATTATGGACCCCTCCATAGCTTTGCAGACAAGGCTTGTCAAGCTTATAGGGCAGGGATGTACAGAGTCCTTAGGAGCACCGCCTTGGTGGAGTGGGACCACAGTTGCCATATGCCATCCATCGGGTACGTAGCCTGTAGTAAGGCTAAGATTAAACAGCAGCCTTATGTGCGGGTTGAGGCCCTCATTGAGGTTGGGTAGCACACAGCCGGGGACACCATCTGGTCCCATTGATGCTGTGTTCACTGCTTTACAGATATCAGCTCTCACCTGGGCATTCGAGATGTTTGGGAGGCTAGACTCTGGTGGAATAGATACGTCCCCTCTTGGGGGGGGGAGGGAGGGTAGATGTATGCACGGAACCTGTCTGCCAGTTTGTTGGCAATGTCTGTGGGTTCAGTGATCATTGTACCATTCTGGACTAATTCCGAGCATAACTGTGGGCTTCCACCCATGTTCCTACCATAGCCAAGGAAGGCCTTATGGTTGTCTTATGTGTCCTTTGCAAGTCTAGTCCCACAGGTGGCCTTGGATGATTGTATGAGTGATCGTATGTTACTGCCGGTATTAATCAGTGATGCCTTCCCTGGTAGTGATATTGCTCTGTCATGTAGTAGCTTTCACCTCTTGTTGTACGGTTTGTTAATGGCAGGGGTCCACCAGACCATGTGCCTGCCTTTGGTGGACAAGGTCCTGATGTTATCATGGATCGCTTGATCCAGACATTCCTGGGGGTGCTCATAGAAGGCATTTGTAAGGGTTTCAGCAGCGTGGCCTGTGTTTACCACTGGCATGGAGGCCTTGTAGGGTACCACACCAGTCGTATGACGTGTGGGGTTCTCTGTGGAGAGATCTTCACTGTGGTCTCCCTTGCCAGTGTTGGGTGCAAGATGCGGATCTCCAGTGAGATCACTATATGGTCTGACCTCACCGTTGAGGGATGTACATCCTGTGTGGAGCATGTCGTCCCCATGTGTGATGATCAGGACTAGTATAGTTCCTCCCCTTGTGGGTATGGTGCATGGTTGTTCCACAGCATTCGGGTGTATGAACACCTGGAACCTTTGGTGTAGGGTGTTGTGTCCTGGGTAATGTTCCCGGTCTATGTATGGGTGGTTGATGTCACCCAATATGATGGTGTTGTGAGAGCATTCATACTCCCCAGTGTCTTCAGGAAGGCTGTGCGGGTATCCTGGGTTTGAGAGGGTGGTCTGTAGCATGCAACAAACTGTAGGGCAGTCCTACCCATGGTTAATTGCACCTGGATGGTCCCCGCTGCTACGTGCATTTCTGCCAACCTGGAGGTGTGGGTATCCTTTATGGAAATGGAGACTCCCCCTCCTTCTGTGTTCGGTCCGGGTTGTGGTCCTGAACGCGTGATATGAGGTATGACCTGATAGTGCTGGGGTGCTCTCAGGAGCCCTGAACAATGTTTCAGTCATAGCACTGACATCGATGTCCTCCATACTGAGGAGGGCATTTGAGGGCATGCAGCTTGGGCGTAGACTACTGGCACTGAGCAGTATTACCCTTTCTTTTTTCCAGGTTTGTAGTCTAGGGTGGTAGGTTTATCATTTCAGCCTTGCCTGCAGTGGGCACTGTGGGGGTGGCAGGAGCCTTTGCCAAACTCTTGAAGACCAGGGGCGACAGGTGCGAGCCATCCCTTGCGAAGGGGCGTGGCGTGTCAAGCATGTCATCCCAGGCAAGAGGAAATTGGATCCCCTCAGACTGACACCGGTAACCTGGCAAATTATCAAGGGTGATCATTCGGAGCCAGTATTGTGGCATCATACTTGATGAGGGTGGGATACTGCCCAGGGTCAGGGACATGCTGGCCTGGGCTACACAATCTGAGAGCCCCTCTATGTCTCCTTTCATGTATCCCAGGGTGGTATGTCTCCGGTCGTTGACACCAGCATGGACAATGACCGCGTCATACTTGTACATGCTGCGGAGTGACCTGAGTGTGTGTGTTATGTGGTGGATTCCAGCGCCCGACAGGCAGCCTACTGTGATCATTCCCTTGTTCAGTCTGGTGGGTGGGACGTCGGTGTGTCTGACTATGGCGTCACCTATTACAAGTGTGTCTGGCATTGTGTGTGGCCTTTAGGGCTGTGACTGTTTAGCACACTGACGTTGAGAACTATGTGTTGCATGTCCTATGTCTTGTGGAGGCAGTTGCTTGGGTGTCTGCTTCGGAGGCCTCGTTAGGTTCGTTACATGTTTCAACAGTGCCTCCGAGTATGTCTTTGTGTGTTCATGTGTTTGTTTAGCATTTGTGATAGTTCCATGTGACACTGGGTTTGTGGTGTGCATGGTGTCCTTCCCCTCCCGTTTGGTCTTGCCGGTCATGGTTTGACAGAGCTCAGCCCCCTGTCTTGCTATATAGTTGCATCTCTCACATGTATTATGTTTAGTGGGGGAGGTGCGGCTTGTCCGTGTCCATGAGGCACCTGTAACATTGCCTCAGGACGCCCAGATTCACCATCTGAACAGGAGAGGTCGCTAGCAATTGACCCTTCGACATGCCAGAGAACGTGAATGCATTTGCTGTGTAACTGGGTCAGAAGGCACCTATAGGGAAGTGGGTACTCAAGGGGATTCTAGGCTAGTGTAGTACTCCATCTAGTATACATGTACTTTACCTATGTAGGAATACTATGGGAGCAGGTGCTGAGCTTTTGTGATAGAGAACAGACAGTTGAGATTGCAAGTAGAGAAGTTCTACATGCAAACCTGCGGAGCACAGAGCCAGATATAGTGCAACGTTGTTTACACGGTACATGACGCACATGTCCACACATATACTGCACCTGACGCCTGTGGTCAGTGCCACAGGCTACGGTGGACAGAGACATCACATACATGGCATGACACAGTACAGGTATGGTGACATTCTGCAGGTGTCGTACACAGCGTGCTGGCAACTGACCGCAGGTGTCACCTGTCAGCTGTGGTGCATGCTGTGCAGCAGTTGGATGCTGTACTGGTACAGGAATATGTCCGCAATCGTGGGGTGTACACCACTATGGCACACACCCCATTGTGTGCAGATGGGGACACCTGCCTGTGTGGTCAGCACCCTCACAATACAATGCACCCGCACGCCATGTCACAGGGGGTGGTCTTGCACAGGTGGCCAGTATGGCTCACAAGTATGGCATTGACAGGGTTGTACAATGCAGCACCAGTACGGGATGGTCACCCTGTGTGGTTAGTGTCCAGTCACAACACTATATCTGCATACACCCTCACAACAGGCAGCAGACATACACACATGTTGACACACTGACATGGTGGTGACCACACATGTCTACACGGAGGGATGACATGTTGCATGTACTGCACCATCCACATCCATGCACCCCACACTGAGGTATGTACAGATCTCTACCATGGTGTACAGTGATGTGTGGCACGTGGCACATAGTCCCCCCGATCTGTGGCATACATGGGCACACATTCCTGCACACATGTCGGTGCTAGGAATGCCACACCCGCTATATGGGATATGTGCAGGCATGCAGCGGTATGTAGTGCATCATGCGTACCACCACTGTATCTGGCAGCTGTGCCGATATATGCACTTGGGAGGTGGTAGGGGTTACAGTGGCCATGTGACATATGGTCGATGACACCTGACCGATGGGTATGCATTATGGCAGCGCTGTCATGTAACGGCGACATAGCAGACTGTATGCACATGGCAGGGTAGGATGGTGTGTGATACACCTGTGACCACCACCTGCACACATGCATGTGGACAGGTGTTTAAACACATGGTGTACACACATACCGCCATGCGTGCTGTTACTATGCCACCATATGACGGCCCCCATGATGGGTATGCATGTGGTAGGGGGTTGCAACTGTGTTATGGACATCGTACACCGCTCATGCATGGCTGCACCTTGCACAGTACACGTGTCACATGTATCCCCTGTTGCCATGTGTGTATGCATTGCTACGTTGTGACATGTGTGTCGACATACATGGAACATGGACTGTGGTATGGTATCACAGCTGTCACAGGCAAACTGTACAAGGGTATGTGTCCCAGTCAACACCGCTACACCCTGTAGGGGGTGCATACCACAGACATGTGTCCACCTTCCATTCGTGTGTGTATTACCGCGTACACCAGTGTTATGCATGTGGTACATCACAGGCTTCGTATGTGTCCTGTGTGCAGTCCATGCACACAGCCAGGCAATCACATATATGACATATCCGTACTTTGTTTCACTGTGGTACAGCTGCAGTCATGTGTCATATCTGTGTCAGGCCCGTGGTATGTGTAGAGCACGCCTGTCCATGTATACCGATATGGGTGGACTACATCACACCTGTGGGATCATTGATAGTACATGTGTATTCTGCATGACGGGCGTACACTGCCATATAGACCTGTGGACATATGTCACATGCTGTTGCTGGACCGTGAGGCATACTGCTGCACCGATGACATGGTGCTGGCATGGCAGCTACAGTGTTCACTGCAGTGTGTACATGTTCAGCCTGCACTCGTGATGCCTGTGATGTCATCTGTGTGTGTACGTGTAACTGCATGTGTGTCCACCCAGTGCGTGTGTACGGGTTTACCTGGCCGTGACTTGCGGTGTGTGCACTCCGTCTGCATGCCGGACGGCGCGTAGCACATACTAAGTATGTGAGCATGCCCGGGTTGCTGTTGTGTGGGTGGACACACACAACGGTCCACTCTCTGCCCTTCCATGATTCTACCCCATGTGTATGCATGTCTGCACTCTGCAGATTCTAAGTGTGTGAGCATGCCCAGTAAGCAGCTGTGTAGATGGACACACAGTACAGTGCACACCGCGCCTGTCTGCGTTGATACCCCGTGTGCATGTATGTTTCCCCTTTGCAACCGCCACGTCTGTGAGCATGCCCAGGTTGGTGTTGTGTGGGTGGACACACACGACGGTCCACAATCTGCCCTTCCATGATTCCACCCCATGTGTATGCATGTCTGCACTCTGCAGAGTCTAAGTGTGTGAGCATGCCCAGTAAGCAGCTGTGTAGATGGACACACAGTACAGTGCACACTGCGCCCGTCTGTGATGATACCCCGTGTGCATGTTTGTTTCCCCTTCGTGACCGCTAGGTGTGAGGGCATGCCCAGTATGCCATTCGGGGGTACACAGTACAGTCAGCACCGATGTCTGCTACTAGGCATGTAGCCATGGCCAATGACATCCTGCATAGCCATGGTGACCGTCCAGGTGAGTCATATGTGGTTGGTATGCCACAATGGCTGCCTACATCATGCATGCCGGTTGCCCTCTCATAGGGTAAACTGTCTGTGGTGCATCCCGTATCCATGTCGTGATGTTGTGCTCCGTAGTTAGTTGGTATTCCCGAGTGCAGCACTACCGTGTTACTGTATGCCCACCTTGGGATGGTAACATGCTGTGTGACTGAGCACTCTGTCTTCATTCCCTATCGGCTGCCTTGCCTCTGCAGATGATATCACCCACCTAGGGGTATGCCTCCTGACAGTGCTGTGCTCAGTAATCCCGGTAGCGCGTTCTGTAAATGCATCATGCTGCAGTGTGTTCATGTAGGTAGGCATAGGTTCATCTCCCGGCCCTTCCCCGTGTGAGATGTGTGTGTGTGTGTGTGTGTTTCCAGCTGCCCTTGGTGAGAGTAGTTCCTTTAGTCGCTTCGCAACACATACCTTGGCTATTGGCATCTATTCCTTTACGGATGATGTCACCCGCCTAGAAGTATGCCTCTGACAGCGCTGTGCTCAGTAATCTCGGTAGCGTGTTCTGTAAATGCATCATGCTGTAGTGTGTTCATGTAGGTAGGCGTAGGTTCAACTCCCGGCCCTTCCCGAGGTGTGTGTGTGTGTGTGTTTCCAGCTGCCCTTGGTGAGAGTAGTTCCTTTAGTCACTTTGCAACACATACCTTGGCTATTGGCAACTATTTCTTTACGGATGATGTCACCCACCTAGAATTATGCCTCTGACAGCACTGTGCTCAGTAATCTCTATAAATGCATCATGCTATAGTGTGTTCATGTAGGTAGGCATAGGTTCAACTCCCGGCCCTTCCCCGTGTGTGTGTGTGTTTCCAGCTGCCCTTGGTGAGAGTAGTTCCTTTAGTCACTTCGCAACACATACCTTGGCTATTGGCATCTATTCCTTTACGGATGATGTCACCCACCTAGAAGTATGCCTCTGACAGCACTGTGCTCAGTAATCTCGTTAGCGCATTCTGTAAATGCATCATGCTGTAGTGTGTTCATGTAGGTAGGCGTAGGTTCAACTCCCGGCCTTTCCCCGTGAGGTGTGTGTGTGTGTGTGTGTGTGTGTGTGTGTGTGTGTGTGTGTGTGTGTGTGTGTGTGTGTGTGTGTGTGTGTGTGTGTGTGTGTGTGTGTGTTTTTTCAGCTGCCCTTGGTGAGAGTAGTTCCTTTAGTCGCTTCGCAACACATACCTTGGCAATTGGCATCTATTCCTTTACGGATGATGTCACCCGCCTAGAAGTATGCCTCTGACAGCACTGTGCTCAGTAATCTCGGTAGCACATTCTGTAAATGCATCATGCTGTAGTGTGTTCATGTAGATAGGCGTAGGTTCAACTCCCGGCCCTTCCCTGTGTGTGTGTGAGGTGTGCGAGTGTGTGTGTTTCCAGCTGCCCTTGGTGAGAGTAGTTCCTTTAGTCGCTTCGCAACACATACCTTGGCTATTGGCATCTATTCCTTTACGGATGATGTCACCCGCCTAGAAGTATGCCTCTGACAGCACTGGGCTCAGTAATCTCGGCAGCACGTTCTGTAAATGCATCATGCTGTAGTGTGTTCATGTAGGTAGGCGTAGGTTCAACTCCTGGCCCTTTGAGGTGTGTGTGTGTTTCCAGCTGCCCTTGGTAAGAGTAGTTCCTTTAGTTGCTTTGCAACACATACCTTGGCTATTGGCATCTATTCCTTTACGGATGATGTCACCCGCCTAGAAGTATGCCTCTGACAGCGCTGTGCTCAGTAATCTCGGTAGCGCGTTCTGTAAATGCATCATGCTATAGTGTGTTCATGTAGGTAGGCGTAGGTTCAACTCCCAGCCCTTCCCCGTGTGTGTGTGTGTGTGTTTCCGGCTGCCCTTGGTGAGAGTAGTTCCTTTAGTCGCTTCGCAACACATACCTTGGTTATTGGCATCTATTCCTTTACAGATGATGTCACCCGCCTAGAAGTATGCCTCTGACAGCGCTGTGTTCAGTAATCTCGGTAGCGCGTTCTGTAAATGCATCATGCTGTAGTGTGTTCATGTAGGTAGGCATAGGTTCAACTCCCGGCCCTTCCCCGTGTGTGTGTTTCCAGCTGCCCTTGGTGAGAATAGTTCCTTTAGTCACTTCACAACACATACCTTGGCTATTGGCATCTATTCCTTTACGGATGATGTCACCCGCCTAGAAGTATGCCTCTGACAGCGCGGTGCTCAGTAATCTCGGTAGCGCGTTCTGTAAATGCATCATGCTGTCGTTTGTTCATGTAGGTAGGTGTAAGTTCAACTCCCGGCCCTTCCCCGTGTGTGTGTGTGTGTGTGTGTGTTTACAGCTGCCCCTGTAGAGAGTAGTTATTTTAGACGCTTCGCAACACATACCTTGGCTATCGGCATCTATTCCTTTACGGATGTTGCCACCCACCTAGACGTGTGCCTCTGACGGTGCTGTGTTCAGTGGTCCACGTAGCGCGTTCCATACCTGTGTCATACTGTTGTGCGGTTGGGTAGGTGGGGGTAAGGTCAATCCCCATGCCTGCCAGCTGTGTGTGTGTGTCTATGCTCCCAGCCGCATGGGTTCATAGGTTATGGCTTTAGAGTTTCCGCAGAACACTTATATCCTGCCGACATCTCTGTGTTTGTAAATGGTGAGACGCAGGTCGTGGACTGCCTGTGTGCCTGCTGTGGTTGGCGACCTCCGTAGCGTGTTCTCCACGTGTGCCCTGCTGTGGTGTAGTGGGGTGGTGCTGTGTACGTTACACTCCCGGCCTTGCCACATGTGTCCGTCTGTATCTCTCTCGATGTATATATACATACTTATGTTATGCCCATAGCGCTGCTCTTGCATGGACAGCTGTCTGTCCCATGTATCGCATATTTGCACGGCTGACACATAGAACTGTGGTATGATGCATATCCACTCATTGTCCATGCAACGTCCGTATTCCGGCACGCCCTAGAGACATCTGCTGGATATCGTGGCAGACAGCTATCCTTGCTGTACTGACACTGTACCCATACACGCCATAAACCTTGTGTATAATTGCCTGTTTATGGTGTGTGTATGTCTATCTGAGCTGTGTGCATGGTCGTGTGTATGTCCCGCTATAGCCGTCTGTGCAGGTGTCGCCACTATGGGTAATCCTTGTAGACCGCTGTTTCATGTGCACTTCAGCACATACCTGCAGACCGTACTACCCCTCCTACGGCAGCGGCCTTAGATCAACCGCTGCCCTAGGCGATAGGGCTCCATGGCGCCCACCAACACAACACATGGTGTCCCCATCCTGGTGTACCTACATGACATAACTACTAGAAAGGTGGCCCTGCTAGTGCGGTGCCCTAGGCAGCTGCCGGATTGGCCTATGCCTATGGCCGGCTATGAGCACATCCCAAGGCATACTTTTACATTCAGTGTTTTACAAAGGCTAGATTTTAATCCCAGAGGGGGGGACCTTATCAACTATACTTTAGAATGCGGATTGAGATGGATTATTAGGTGGAGAGTTGACCACACACCAGGGCTGAATGATGAAGCACAGATTAAGCCTCTTTTGAGAAGCAGGTGGCTTAAACCCAAATAACAGGAATGTAGTTTAGGTACAGCTATACATTTAACACCTATTAGTCCACTCTTTCAGTTGTTTACCACTGTTTTACATTGATATAATATACATATTTTCTATATATATTGTTAGATTTATAATTGATGAGAATTAGGCATAGTACAATATAATATAATACATGTTTTAATAGGATGTTTTTAAAGATGTTAATATATGTGTGTGTATTTAACATTGCATCTGCGCTTTATATGCTGGGGTTAATTGTTCATTGTTTGGTGAGAAATTGACCAATGAAAGTGTAAGGAGGGATATTTAAAGCCTGGATGCTTTTATGTTATGTGTAAGTCTGACGGAGCCTACGGGTGAAAGCGCTTACTTGTATATAAAGGAACCTTTTTATACCATTTGGGCACTGTCCTGGACAATTTCTACGTTGACTGTTTCATCTACCTATGTGTTTTTTGGATTGTGTGCCATAAGGTGCCAGCGGTTATTTTATGTTGATTAGGTGTATTCCATGGTCAATTGACATTAATCATATTACTTCATTAAAGGATCTTCTTTATAAGTGGGAACACCATAGTTTAACCATCCTATGACCTTCCTAGTTGAAATTGTTAGTGAGCCATTAGTATGTGTTCCACAGGTCGCCCATTTATTCCGCATTATGGAAGCGAGTGATCCCCATTTTGGTGATGGCAGATTGAGAGCTGTGTATGCCGGTATTCGCATGACGGTCTGACTTTGTATGGGGAATGTCTAATGTAGTCCGTATCTGTATTTCCTGTGCTATGCCTTACTGCAGCTGTGTAATTCCACCAGGTTTCCAGTTATGGGTGCCATCTTGGTCGTACGCTTGTCCATCCATGGGAATTGCCTACTGGACACTGATATAGGGCTGTACACATTTCACACCTGCTTTCAGCATTATCCGGTGGATGCTTTGCATCATTAGTGGGGAGTAAGGCATGTGCTATACCCACATCTCTCCCACGGGGCGGGCCAATGGATTATCTGCCAAACAACACCTAGCCCCATTTCTGCATACCCAGGATCCTATGGCTGCAACCCTCGACGGTACACATTACACATCCTTCATGTGTGCGGGACTGGGATGTGGACGCACTTCTATGGACTCGACAATCTGGGGATTTCTGTTCATATGTCCTGCATTTCATGGACACTTGTCATCAACCTTAAACACGCTGGTGGTGCATATGTCTAGCTGTGCCGTAGTCACGGCTGTCATTTCTTCTGGGTCGATCACAGCTGGTTGATATTGCGAACGGATCAATTTTTGGAGTCCTACAATGGACACCAGTGTGCATATGTAAAGTGTAGAACTTGTTGGACTGTCACCGTCTGGCCAGTGGTTTTGACTGATGCTGTATGTTCCCCAATCGCGGATGTCTGTTTGACTACCCATATTATGTATTACTTGGCCTATCTATATCCATGTGCCAGTAAGCGGAAAAACAGCAAACCTTGAGTCCTGGTCATCTTCATAAAAGACATTATTGAATATAAACCAGACCAAAACAGACGATGACAAAAACGATACACTCTACAGTCCAAAGATACTGAGCGCTTTCACCCACTAACATGGGGCATCGTCAGAGTATGAAATACATAAGATAGTCATCCCTTATATACTTCCTTCAGAGTCAGTTTAAAGACAATTAATCAATAAACTTGCTCATAGTTAAGTGGACAGTGCTCCAAGTCTTAAAGATAAAGTGACATATACAAATCAGTGTTGCATACATTACTTAATGGAAACATTAATACAACAACAATGTGTTAATATAAATACAATATTGGTCAATACAATCAGTATATTGAAACATAGTTGATAATTGTTGTGAGTAAACCTTAGAATGCAGTGTGTTGATAATGATATTGTATATTAATGTGTATAATTGTTGCATTAAGATTCCAAATCATGGAATAAATAAGTACAATTAAATGCATATTTTGTATAAATATGAATGTAAATAAGAGTCACAATGTTAAATATAAATATGACTGTATTATAACTATATCAATATGATATGGAATAAACTGTAGTTGTTTACATCTTGTTTTCAAGTGACAAATCTATGTCCATGCGTCATATATACGGGCCGTCGGACTGCTGTGTGTAGATATATACATGTGAACCCCTCGTTTCATACCTTGCTTTGTTACTGTCTGTGGATTACCTGTGTACACATCTATTACCATGCCATACCTTTCCACTGTACAGGTTCTGGCATGGTGTACGGCTGGTTGGCCCTTAATCTTGCTGTGTGTTACATTGACCTGTGTCTATCTGGCAATTCGCTGGCGTGTCATGTGAGACCTTCTTGCTTCTATAGGGACCTGATCCCGTAATTGTGACGTGCTTCCACTGGCCATATATTTCTCTGTCGTCTGGGATCTGTGTGTAACCAGTCCTTTCAGGACACTTTCTATTGTGTTTCTTTTTTGGTTACATATATGAGTACTTTGGTATGTTGTGCTATTATTGTGTGTGGAGCATTTCTCCACGGGCCTCTGCTGACACTGGACATATATCCAGCTAGTCTAGCCCGGTCAACAAGTGTGAGCCAACTGAACACAATTTGTATGGGGGCACCTTCTGACAAGTGGGTCGGGTTACAGATGCATAACCATCGTCAATCCATACTACTAACATACACGTTATTCTATCCACATTCTATGTTTGTCTTATCACATAGCATGTGTTTCTCACTATTTCTAATGGTACTTTACATGGCATTGCCCGATTCCATACTTTCAGAGGCTGACAGTTTTGAGACATGTATAATTGATGTGGAGGACACAGCCTTAACTTTCCCTGCTGTGAGCGGATCACACACGCACACGCGCACTTGCATTTCCTAATTGTGGGTTACGCGCAGGCGCACATGCATATCCGTATTTTGCTTACATATGTTTACTGGGTCTGTGTGGTTACGTGGTCTGTGTTAGTTGTGACTGTTCCAGTAACATATCTCTGATCCGGTTGACGGACGTGTGCGGAACGCACTTTCACCTTTACACATGTAACAGTCTTTGCGGCATGGACGCATTACGTACACGTTCACATTTATATGTTCTATAGTCATAATTCAAACGGGACTGCATTCACGTTTGCCGGTTACTGTGACCACTACACGTTAGCTGTTCTGTGTCATTTATATGCATACCCATGGTACTTAGCTAAATTTACATATCCCCCCCCGCACTCACGTACGTCACAGGCATCCATTCTCCTGCTGGGAAAGGTGCGGTACTACATGTTAAACATTCCTTATTCCCTTCCGCTCATGGACCAGGATGCATATGTTGTGACCGCAGGGATATTCAGATCACAGGGGCTTATATCCCCTACGCATACAGGCCTTCGATTGTCAGGGTGTTCCTGTGGTGCTTTGGGTTTGGTCTTGTCCGCCTAGTGTACGGCACTGCCCTGACCGTGTACGAATGTCAGATGAGTCACATGGGCACGGTTTGTCCGTGTCTATGATACCATATCCCCCCCCCATTATTCCTAACCGTGTGCACTGATTGGCCGGCGTGCCCGTTGTAGATCTTGTTATAGTAATTGCACACGGTCTGGTCGACCGGACCTATTTCCATTACTAAACCTCGGTATTTATAACCTGTCTCGCTATATTGCATGGGTTTAACATTGCGTGACGGCTTTCACTGAGCCACGGACATGTCCGTTGCTTAGTTTGGGGCAGTCCCGCTCTGCTACACACATTTAACATGGCGGAACAGGTTGAACAGCTCAGCAACGGTGCCATCGGGCTCTCCGTCGCTGTTTAGTATTGAATCGCTATGTTGACTTTGTTTCACATAGCGAGACAGTGTCGACATTGGTAACGGACATCTCATGCAGTACGTCCGCACCACCGCGGGTGCCGTATGTCTGCGTTTGGGCGGCGGACAGGCATTATGCTGTGCCATTATGTCTGGGAATATATGGTTTCTTTCCCTAGATGATATGGCATACTAGCAATGACCCGCGTCTGGGTGTGGATACTGCTGTATTTACCCATGCGGCCTTAGGTCAAGTGGTGCCCTAGGCAAAAGGACTCCATGGTGCCCCCACCACATCACCCGCTACCCCCATCCTGGTCTACCTACACCAAATAAATACTGGAAAAGTGCCCCTAGTAGAGCGGCACCCTATGCGGCTGCCTAGTTGGCCTATGCCTAAGGCCGGCTATGTGTGTGGTCCCTCGGGCATCGGCCTCGGGAATTCACCATGTCTGCCGTGGGTATATCTAGCATTACCCGCATCCGGGCATGGTTTATTGCTATGATGTTCCATGTGTACGGACACGTGTGTTTGGACAACCTACAATAGCTTCTGCTATTGGCATACAATGCTGTGGGTGGTGCCGGTTACCATACATATGCCTTTCTCAAAAGCCGACTTCACACTTCTAAACACTAGTGTGGTCTCCTTTAAGGCCCCTGAGCCAGTGGTAAACATTACTCAAACCGCTGAATCACTTACATATGCCTTCTACCAGCACCTACAGGACTGCATGGATCAGGCAATCCCATACAAAACTGAGACTCTTTGTACCAAAGCCAAGCGCCCGGTCTGGTGGATCCCAGCCATAAACAAGCTCTACAACGAAAGGAGGAAGCTACTACAAGATAGAGCAGAATCCTTGTAAGGTAAGACACCCTTGCTCATTATATGTGAAGAACTACAAGCTCTCATGAAATCATCCAGGGCAAATTCGAGAGATAAATCACCAAGGACTCGAAAGACAATCATAAGGCCTTCTTTAGCTATGTTAGACACCTGGGAGGACACTCCCAGATATGCTCAGACTGAGTTCAGAATGATGTGAAGATTACTGAACCTACACACATTGCCAACATACTGGCTGACAGGTTCGGTGCAAACTCCCCACATGGAGAGATATCTATACCAGAGGATTGTAGCCCGCAGAACATCTGTAACGCACAGGTGGGAAATGCTCTCTCCAAGGCAGTAAACACAGCATCCATGGGACCAGATGGTGTCCCAGCTGTGTACTCCATGAACTCAATGAGGAATTAAACCCACAGTTAGGACAGCTGTTTAATCTTAGCCTCACCTCAGGATACGTACCCAAGTAGTGGCGCAAGGCGACTGTAGTCCCACTTCACAAGGGCGGTGCCTCCACTGACCCTGGTAATTACCGTCCCATTGGCTTGACAAGCCTTATCTGCAAAGCCATGGAGAAGGATCATAATGGAACTCATAAATAAAGACATAGGGGACTTGCATACTTTGGATCCAACCCAGTTTGGCTTGGTCAAAGGCAGATCATGCCTTTTAAACTTGGTTGACTTTTTAGGAACAGTCACCAAGGCCATTGATGAGGGTAAAGCAGTCCATACAGCCTACCTCAACCTGGCAAAGGCCTTCGACACAATACCCCCCTCAGGTATCATTGATAAACTCATCAGCTTTAATGTAAACCCATACATTGCAAGATGGGTTGCAAACTGGCTAAGTGACAGAACACACACTGTCAGAGTTGCTGGCGCCATGTCAGACTCACAGCCGGTCACAGGTGGTGTCCCACAGGGCTCAGTCCTGGGTCCACTCTTTTTTGGCATCTACATTTCCAAAGTACAAGCAAACACAGGGGGGTTATGGCTGACAATGTTTGCAGATGACTGCGAACTGGGTGCCATAGTCAGAAACACATCTGACACAGATATCCTTCAGAAGGGCCTCACAGATATGGATAACTGGTGCCAGAGACATGGCCTACAGCTAAATGCCAGGAAATGCATAGTCATACCCTTCGGGAAGAACAAGGTTACCCCTAGCTACCATATAGGTGGCAATCCACTGAGCACAGAGGAAGTTACCAGGGATCTGGGGACCCAGGTTGTCAGTAACCGTTCGTTCGACACACACGTTGTTAAGTAGTTAGGTAGACCTTCTACATTGCCCACCTGATCATGAAGGGATTCACATCTAGATCAGGGGAGGTCATCGTCCCCCTGTACTCAACACTCATTAGACCTATGATTGAGTACAATGCCCCATTCGGAATGTATCTGACCCGACACCTGCAGCAGCTGGAAAGGCCCCAACAGTTCATCGCCAAATGGATGCAGGGTCTCAGGAATATGTGTTTTGCTGCCCGACTGAAAGGACTCCAGCTCTATTCAGTCGCATACCACTTGCTCAGAGGTGACCTGTGCCTGACATACAAGGCCATGTCGAACCCAGATTTGATGACTATGCTTCACCTAAAGAATCTAGATCTCTCAGAACCACAAGGGCAGGTGACTTAAACCTTGACACGGTCATTAATAGAACGTGCTGGAGGGACAGATTCATCACCCAGACACTCACTATGCTGTGGAACAACATCCCAGTACATGTGAGGCAGAGCACCTCGCTGGCCTTGTTCAAGAGGAATCTTGACCAATGGATGGGAGATTGCAGATATACCCCAGGGATTACTTCAGTGTCACTGCTTGACAGAGGTACAGCAATATAATAGGCATAGTTTTCTTCAAACTGAAGGAGTGGCGAAGGCAGCATAACTATGGGCTAGGCTTATAGATGCCCTTGGGTGGATAGCCTACTATGAACCTATAAACCTATGAACCTATGTTCATAGTTTGTCCCATTCACACTTGTCTATCCCCTGTCCTCATTTGTATGTGGATATTTCTGTGGCACATGATTGAACTATGTATTACCTGCAGGTATGCTGTGTACAGTGCACATATGTCACTGTTGATTACAGTGTATCTGTGTACCTACCTCTGTGATACTGAGGACTACCACACATCCTTCACAGCATTACATGCATATGTCCATACTATTATTTGTTGGCCTGTGGGGGGTTGTCAGGGCAACAGTTACACGTGTCCCTGTTTGTGCATGCATCATGGTGGTGTTTGACCGGCCTCCGTTGCTATCGTGGGATGGACGGTGGTGTTGGTGTGTGTTTGGGTTGTGTTTCCACTGCCGATACGTCAGTGGGGGGTGGGGTTGGCACATGTTCCTCTTTGCAGGGGGCCCCATCCTGGACATTTGTGTCATGCGTCGACACTTGGCACATGCCATATGTCCTGTGATATTCCCACAGTCGTGTATGCCTTCCTGCATTACTACTGCGTGTTACTGGCAGTTTGTATCTGGTACGCATGGCTATTATGTTGGATAGCTTAGCCTATTCCCATGATATGACATACCCATTCATCCAGGCATATACGTGTTATTCAATCCTTTGCATTGGCCGTGGGTGTTTGGCCATCCGGCACCACTATTATCTACGTGTGATGTCCCACCTTCACCTTCTGTGCATGTGGCACCCTGTTGGGGTGTCCTGCTTGGTGGGTAGATGTTCTGCCCTATGTGTTGTGTTTGACATGTCTGCATAGCTAATCATCGGTACAGTGGCTGCACATACTGCTTTGTCCAGATGTGTACAGTTATAGACACCGTGGCGTGTGAACGCCTATGGGGTTTCGACAGGTCCATACCACATACGGGATGTACACATTCTGCCGACACATTCACATGCAGCCATTTGGATATCAGTACCTGAGGTGGGATGTTGACATGTGGGGTACATATTTGCACGCGTGGCACTGCCTAGGACAATACTTCATACTACATTTGAGGTATACCCACTGTGTGTAGGTGTGCAGCTGCACAAGGCTGCTAGCTGGGTTGGGTGGACGGTCGTACATGGGTGCGGGTTACGTGCTATGACGGGGCTGTTGTGTATTACATTTGCATGCATGGGTTCTGCTTCTGGATATTACGCTTCAGCATACGCCATCCTATGTGTATGCAACGGGCACGTAGCTGGGTGTAGTACATGTTGCTATGCACATGTTTGTCTGTGTTTAGGGTATCTGGTTTCCTTCTGGTTGTTATATAGACACGGCTGCCCGGCTGTGTACTCTCACTACTGCTGGTGACCATGCCCATGGGGCTACTTGTGTGTAGGTGCGGCGCGCTGACATGCTGCAGTACACCTTCACTGAGTATGCCCACTGACAGTGCATTGCGTGACGGACACGGTATTACGCGTATCCTTTGTTCCTTGGACGGGTACAATTTGGACTTCGTGGGTTAATATTTGGTTCTCCGTTTTGTGTAAATGGGTACGTACGTTTCATTATCCACGGACACTGGCTGGTGCGGTTACTATTGCAGGCGGCCTGTGACAGTCAGCACTTTAGGTTGCTCCTCGCCTGCCGGCTTGGCCACGCCTACGGGCGCATCCTACTTGGGCTCGCGCACGTGCCCTCTCCACGTGGTTGTGGTTGCGGCGCGCACTCATTACTATGCATGTGGTGCTGCTACACCGATTATACACTGCACTGCCGGCGCACGCCTTACACTGGCCTTGTGCCGAGCTTCATGAATCCGGGTCTAAACATGCAACATCACCACCACAATTGAAATGAACATTACATATAGTCGAAATATAACTTTAAGCTTACCTTAGTAGAATGAAAATTACATTTTGTTATTTATGTATGTATCTCATGTATGTTGGTGAGTATTCAAAGAACTTTGCTTGTTTTTTTTTTTGTTTATGAATGTAATAATTAAACATTGCTCTAACAAGATGTGCACATAGCTTAGGTTAAAATTAAGTCAAATAATGCAGAAAAAATTATAAGTAAGATGGACAAAGATAACTATGACATAAACAACAATAATAACCTTACAACCAAGTTGACAATTTATGTATTGTAACACTCACAATGCTTATACAGGTATTTTAATGTGCATTATACAAGTAATGCCTACACAGTATAATTGCATACTATACTTTCTGTTGCAAATCCCTAAGTTGGGAATGCATAGTGCTAATATATATAACTGTTATTATAAGCACATTTGTATACCTAAGTGAGAAAGACTTCTGGGTAACATACACATTGCTGTTAGGGATATCCTTAAGTTGTATACCAATACAAAAACAGTTATTAGCTCAGAGTCTCATTGTTAGGTTGTATCCTCATTGTCCTTATCCAATTGTGGTCACATTTCATTAATACATCTTATTATAATGCTCCTTTCCATAAAACACACCAAAACATGCAATATACATCATTATAAATATAGCTATACACATTCTCCAGCATCAAAACAATAAAAAACAAATCACTCAAAAAACTTGGGGATGGGAGCCTACCTACCATTTTTATTTATCAATACTAAAAGGGAGGCTATATATTATTTTTACTTCTCCATTATACTCGTTTATATATGGTTGCTAAAGTTTTTGTGTAAACATAATTTATGTTGATTTAGCACTTCACTCCAGTTTTTGGTTTAGTGCAACTTCTTCACACCAGTCACCTTTTTTTCTTGGATTAGTAACTAGTTGGTGACTTTTTGCGGTTAATAATTTATGTTGAATATATTTCATTTTATGCCACTACAGGGATACACTGAGTATCGTATCTCCTTTTATGTAATCCTGCAGGATATGCAACTAGCACTCATGGGTGATTGAATAACATGCTAATTATAACTGCTGAGTTCTTTACATTTTACCATAATGACACAGCCTTTTATAACAGAGTGAGATACTGGTTAGTACAGCTACTAGTACTGATTAGGAGTAATATATTACTATACTGTAATAACATTTAAAGATGTTTTTGTATAATTTAATTTTTGCAGAAATTAAACTGTTTCTTCAAAAATACTATATTTGTTAAGTTTAATACACTTGTGTTTGCATTTCCAATATGCTCAGCAGCTGTGCATATACTTTCTGATTCCACCTGATATAGTCTTGAATTCTCATGATGTAATGCAGAGGGTAAACAGCTTGTAGTGGGTAGGCATACATATTCTGTGGTATGCAGCTGATTTCAAAAAAAGTGACAGACTACAGCACAATCAGTCACTCAATAAGGCAAGCAGACAACAAATCAATCAATAACAAATGCATTTATTTTCAAATAAAAGTAACAAAAGCAAAATGGAACCTAAGAAACCTAGTAGAATGTGTAGTGCTTGACATACAGTTAATAATATAGCTGTAGCACTGTAATACATAGCTCTCTACCATGGATGATAACCTTCAGGAAGAAAACTAGATGTATGTGACACACCTCTCTGATAACCTATGCAGAAGTACATCTGCATATATCATAAATTAACCGGATTAGTTCTGGAATGGAAACTATGCATTGAACTTAATGGTCTTCTTGGCAAGGTGGAAGGTCCAAGTGAATTCATGAAAAAACAGCAACCAAGAAGAACAGTCCACTCTCGTACACTCTTGTATGTGGGCCTAGGTACTGCAGGTTGTATCTGATGGGAAGCCAAACTACCTACAGTACTGAGTTTCACATACAGGTGGAGCTGTACTGCAGGCTTCAACAGTCTGAGGCAGAGAACCTTGAATCATTCACATATGCAGTTTGGTGTAGTACAAAACCTTTCCCCAAATTCATGTAGGGCAGCTCACAATTTTATGTTTTCAAAAGTAGATTTAATTCCCTGGTCGGTTAGGGGCCCCACAAACCCATCTTCGTCTTGGATGGGGAGAATTTAGGTATGATGGCTATGATGTCCTGCAGACAGAGCTGTTTCACCAGACAGCATCTAGCCATGCAACTACAACTATATGCCAGACCCTGTTCACTGATGGCAATACTAGATCTGATAAACAGGTACAGCTGCTGTGTCAGATGTTATTTAGATTGAGTGGCTGCACCGAGTTGTCAGGTAAAATCAGGCTGTACTCAGAACATGTAATTAGCTTCTTTAACATAGAATGTTATGGGATTTCTTTGCGTCATCCTGGCATAATGGGACTCCCTTCAATTCTGTACTTCAAGGTATTGAATTACAATATGTCTGCCCCCTTTATGACATCATTCAAAGGTGTCACCAGATAGCACAGAATCAAGAAGTAATTGGGCAGCTGCTCAACATACAGTAGAAACAAACATGAGTATTAAATCTGTAGCTCAACTGATCTAATTAAAGCAGAAACTATGTATTATCAAATTCTGTTTTACACGATGAAAGCATAATTAGAGCAAAAAGGAAATGCTAAGAAAACCTTTAAACATAATCTCTGTCTTATGTGCACAATAATTTCATTACTAATTTGTGTGAGCCAGTATCAACCCTGTGTAACATATTGCTTTACGCGTCAGTATTGTACGCACATAGAATCATACTGATAAGATTACCACATATCAACAGATATCAGCTATTTGTATAACCATGTATAACCATACTGCAGTATTCATCACATACCTGAAAATCTCAGACATTTATGTAACTCTGCTCATCTTTCACTCTGGTTATCCTTGCATCATACAAATGTTAGACACATAACTTTTTTTTTTATGTCAACATGTGGTGGTTCTCCTGGATGTGATACTTATTAAGGAAGTGTGGCTTTCCTGAGCCCTGTTTGCATTAATATAACAGTTATTCAACATCACTCAAATATTTACCCCCCCCCCCCCCCAGTGGCTCAATGTAGGGGAATCTGACATTGGAGCCAACATTGCTGCTCATGGAGTATGATTTGAGACACTGCTAGGAGGCCCAACCACGTCTATGCCTGGCATCATTCAGAAGAGTATTGTCAGCTGTTAGGCATCATGAGTATCTCTATAAGTGAGCCAACACACCTCCTAAAGTTGTGACTGCACATTCACCTACTCTAACCACTGTTCATGGCTCTGGGTTTCACTGAGGCTTCAAGAATGGCCTGCTTCACATCCCCATTTCTCATCTGAAGAAAGGTGAGGAAGTATAGCCTCATCAATCCTCCCTTCTCCATCAGGTCTTACAGGTGCTTTTGACAATAATTGAAACTGGTCTGTCTGGGTCACAGTAAAGACATAATAATCCGTCTACACCAACAGACCTGATTTTCTCTGCAATACGTTTGTATTTTGGCATATAATTCTGGACTCCACAAGGGTTGGCAGACATTGTATCTATGTGCTATTATTGCCTAAAATTTTGAAACATTGCATGCTAATGAGGTCCATTAATTATATATAGTGCTGAAGAGCAAAACAAAGCAGCCAATATGTTGTGTAAGTTTGTAGTATTCTGAGATGCTCACTTTTTAATTTCTACAAAACCTTTGAGTTTCTAATACCATGATGGGAATGAACCTCACCATTCCTAAGTCAAAGTATGATTAAAGTTCATGACATTAGTACTGTTTCAATGTTTGATGTTAGCCAAAAATGCTCTCCGCAACACCAGCAATGTGCCTTAACAACACTGATGGCCTGATTCTTCCTGATAAAAAGAAACAAAACTAAGTATGTATCTAACTCTTCAAATTTCCCTAGACAGGATTAGTTTACTACATTTGGCTCAGGGTTTAGTTCTGACTATTGATCTTTCTTATAAGGAAGTTTCTGGTAAAAAAGAGAGGAATGTCTGTTTTCCTGAAGAGATTCAAGAATTTGAATCCAAATAGGAAAAAACAAGGGGCAGATGCAGGGTTTTCTCCTCAAATGTCTGATTCAGACTCAGAGAAGAGAATAGTATCTGATTTTTCCTGTCAGGGTTTTTCTTTCTTTGAGACTATTTCCATAATGTGCCAGTGTTTTCAGCGGGAGAACACTGAGGTTTGTTAGTCCCTTAGAAAATACCATGAGCTGTTACAACTGGAATTTCCAGAACCTTCACCCATTCCTCCATTGTTATGAGTATTGGAGGATGTGTATATCATTGCTTGCATTTTACCTCACAGTCAGTCTGCTACCACAGAAAAGACAGATAAATTCAATAAAGTTCCTCAGTTTTTAAGTTTTTATACACTCTTCCCAAACCTGATCCATCAGCTACAGATTTAGTTAATTCTACTGCTACTAAACATTAAGTTAATTCCAATCCTACATTTTCTGACAAGGATGGGAAAATAATTGATAAGTATGTAGAAAGATGTACACTTCTGAGATTTTGATTTTCAGGATTTTGAATTGTCAGGATCACATGTTAAAGTTTATTCTGACTAATTGTGAAAGCATAAGGAATGTTTGCCTATAGTTTCTTATTGTGAGGAAAATCTGCTTTAAATTGTTCAGTTTCTTCCACTGGTATTGTTTTGAGGAGGTTTGCCTCACAGTAGTCTTAGAACCTCCCAGATGATGTGAAAAGTATGATTTTAAATTCTCCTCTTAATAGTTTGTTTTTGGTCCTTCTGCTGCAGAGATTATCAAAAAGTGTGATGAGAGGAGTAAGATGATCCAGGGAATCTCTAAGATATTTCAGCCCTCCTTTTCCAAATTTTCTAGGGATTCTTTAACCCACCCTGATCTAATTTTGGCATGAATCAAAATAAACAGTCACATCAAAATGCTGGTATACAGATGTTTAAGAAGAAATGGCAAGGGGGTTCCAAAAAGAATGCAGCCCCCCCCCCCAAAAAAAAAATCACAGGTAGTCCAGCAAGTCAGAAGGACTATTTAAGGGACATTGTCTCCCCTCTCCCACCCTGCCAGTCCCTTTTCCCTTCCAGAAAGTCCAAATCTTGACTTTTCATTTTAGCAACAGATAGTTTCAAACAAATGGGTTCTGAAGATCATTCATCAAGGTTAAAGATAGCAGTGGAAGGAAATTCCTCCCTTGAATGGGGTAATTCCTCATCCACTAGACCAGAGTCCTGTATTTCCTCCTGGCTTTCAATGAATGTTGTCTTAGGGAGTGATTAAGCCTGTTCTTCCTTCAAAGGTTGGGAAAGGTTTTTATTCAAGGAAGTTTTTGGTGCCAAAGAAAGAAAATGCTTGGAGACCAGTTCAGGATCTTCCTTTTCTAAATCAGTTTGTGATAGGGTCCAAGTTCAAAATGCTGTCACTTTACAACCAGTTAAATTTCCTGGTAACACTAGATTTAAAAGATACTTATCATCACATCACTATTCATCCTGACTTCAGGAGTTTCTTAAGGTTCTGTGTATCTGGATCACATTACCAGTTGTCTGCCTTACCCTTTGGACTATCCACTGCACCAAGAGTGTTCTCAGATTTCCAGCTGTAGCTCCTTGCAGGCAACAGGGTATCCAGATTTTTCCATATTTAGATGACTTGCTTATCTTTGCAGAGTCTACGTGTCAGGAATCTCTCACTTAGGTGAGAAACCTTTAACACAAGCTGGGATCCCAAGAGAACATTCAAAAGTCTTTTTTGACTTGTTCACACAGGATTGTATTCCTGGGGTATCTGTTAGACACCTCAAAGAGATTTTCTTCCACGGGAAAAAATAGATCTTTATTCAGATCCATATGTAAGGTTTTCCACTTAGACTTTTGGTTACTTATGAGGGAATAACTCAGGATTGTGGGTCTCATGGCATCTATGATTTTCATGATTCTCCTAGCAAGACTCCACACAAGAAAGATACAATGGTACTGAAGTCTCTTTTAACTTTTCAAATCCCAGTATTGTGGTTTATCAGAAGAGAAATCACTTGGTGGAGACAGCAACTATCCCTAAATCCCAGTCTCCCTTTCTCCCTCCCTACTTCTGGTGGCTGTATAAAAAGGAATCACTGTAATTTCATTTAGAACACTGTTTTTTTCAATGTACATATTGTAATTATCTCTGTGTGTATAAACATACACCTCTTTCTCTCTCTCTCTCTCTCTCTCTATATATATATATATATATAGAGAGAGAGAGAGATGTGTGTGTGTGTGTGTGTGTGTGTGTGTGTGTGTGTGTGTGTGTGTGTGTGTGTGTGTGTGTGTATGTTTCTCTATATAACAATAATGTAAACAAAGCCAACATGCACTGCAAAGGTGCATTATCCTCACATCTGTATTGTCAGTGTTACAATTTGCATGCATATTACACGAGTGGCCAGATTCCAAACCAAAGTTGCGACTTGAGTGCAGTGCACCGAAGGAAGACATTTACGAAGTAGGAGTGGACTCTGCATGATGCACGCAAGTAATAAATTTTGTAGTGTAGAATAACTGTGGACTCCATACATGCTGTCCAGATTCCAAAACACAATGGGTGCACCCAGCTACAATGAAATGTGACTGAGTAGTGTACGAAAAATTTTATGAAGGCACTTAACTGTGGCCGTATGTGCTTATTTTGTCATACACTTCCTTATGAAATTCTGAGCAATCCTGTGGATTCTGCATAATATTATAAAAAACAAATAAATGCAAGCTGCATTTAATGCATTACAGCAGGCTGGGTACTACAATCCATACTAGAGAGCAATCTACAAATGCATCCCAGAAGGCAGCCAAAATGGTGTTGAGCCAAGCTATAGTTAATCCAGCTCCCTGACCAGGAAATCATAGATAAGTACAGGTTAGACAGAGAACCGGTACAGGATGTGTGCACACCACATGTCTGCATGCAGTCTTTGAGGTAAGCCAGTCCCAGTAGAAACAAAAGTGTGTCTGAATCTAGATATAGTGGTCTCTGGGACATTCCGGTGGCATAGGGATCATTCTATAGGACTGTCCCAGACAGCTGTTAGTTGCATCCTGCGATGATTCCTGGCAGTAATATGCAGGGAAGTGGATGAATTCATCCACTTGCCAGTAACAGCCATGGAGTGCAGGACTGTCATGGAACAGTTCGATGCCACTGCCAACTTTCCCTGTGTCTTCCATGCAATTGACTGCACCCATGTACCAATCAATACCCAGCATCAGATAATGATGAATGTTTCATCAATAGAAAGGGATGGCCATTGCTTAATTGTCAGGTTGTGTGCTTTGCAGATGGCCTCATTATCAATATCATAGTGACACAACCTGGTAGTGTGCATGATGTGGCATTTTGGAGGGAAAGCAGTATGAGGGCCACTTTCTAGAGGGGCTACTACTTGGTAAATGCAGGATCACTGCAATGATGTAATCAGAATTTAGACCTTTCAAGGGTGAGCAAGGAGACAAAATTTGTGTTTTCACTTCTACAAACAGATAACTGCAATGATCCACTGGAGCTTTGGATTATTACACCATACAGAGCCCCATCAATGTCTGCTGAGGATGCATACAACAGAATGCACACCATGACACAGAACACCACTGAGCATGTGTTTGGCATGCTGAAAGCAAAATTCAGATGTCTGGACACATCCATGGGTGTACTGCAATACACACCAGAAAAGCCATCACAGATAGTCACCATGTGTGCCATGCTGCACTACATGCTAACAACAATATATAGCAGCCTGCTAGCTCTAGGAGTAGGTAACCTGGCTCAAAAGAACTATAGATGTCTGACATTGGGCTGTCCAGGCTGCCACAGGATGATCAGGGGGACACGAGGACAAGAACAACCTGGTGTAGTTAGCAGAAACTGCAGCCTATCAGCTATATATTCTAGCTAAGGTGACACTGCAGCATCTGGCACACAACTAGGAGTCATAACAAGCCACATGTATAGAAGTACACACATTAAGCAGTGATGTTCAAACAGTGTTGCTCAATTACAGCAGCACAGCACAGAACTACAGGAGAAAGGCCAGTAGTTGTCCAGATGGAACATCATGCATACCATAACCACAGTACTATCAGCGAAACATTATATACATATATGTGCTACAGAAATAAACACATATAGATGGCTATAGACTAACGGTAAGCACTGGACCACTATAGGCAATGTACATTGCCAAAGGCGACCATAGTGCCGTGTGTGTGTGTGTGTGTGTGTGTGTGTGTGTGTGTGTGTGTGTGTGTGTGTGTGTGTGTGTGTCTGTGGGTGTGTGTGGCATGCCTAAAGTGCACATAACAGAAGATGTTGATGGCAAGGTAGGCTGTAATCATATGTATCATTAATGTCTGTACATAGCAGCATTGCTCTCAGCATGTTAAAACCTCTAGAAATGTGCATCAGAGAAGATACCATAAACAACAAAATCTACATGTGGGGATTGTACAGTAAAACTGAGTTGCAGTACACACACACACACACACACACACACACATCATAATAATGTGCAACACCATAGGACAAGGGCCTAAACAGAAGACAGCAGCTGCAATACTAACAACATGGTAAGGTATAGCAAGAAAGCCACACACATGGCAATGTACATGCACATATGTTACATACCTATCCTGTCCTATCACACATAAGGCAATGATATAATTGAAAGGTGGGTTCAATGGCAAGAATCATCCAGATGTATAAATGCATGTTAAACAACAGTGTCTCAAGGGCAGGTATGAAATAGCAGCCATGGAACATGCAGTAATATTGTGGATGAGTCACTATGATTATAGACATGTATGTGCAAGCAGATATGAATGCAAATGCACACATGGAAAGTACACTTCATCAAGCAAACATCAAATGTGAGAAATGAAATCAAAGGTGCACATTCTGTTGAGGAGAAGGCATGGGCAGTACTAGAATAAATTGCCACAAGTATCACCGGTATGCAAAATTAAATATAACTGAGCATACAGTAATGGCAGACAATGATGGCATGTTAAATGTAAGAATTAAGTCAATAGCCATTTGGTTGCTGTGCTGATGCTCTGGGGATATGGCTGATGTATGCCAGGTAGCAACAACAGGTCAAATGGCAGCAAGCTGAATAACATGTCTAGCATTAAGGTAGGTAATATATTACAAAAGGTATCACAAAGAAATATTTGTACAAAATTACACAAACTGATAGCAGTCTGTTATGTAACCTACATGAGTACAAAAAGCCTGTAGCTCAGATAAATGATAAACCACTAACAGGGAAGAATAGGCATTTGCCACCACAGTGGTCAACATTCCCACGGGGCTAGGATGACACAACGGGACACAAATTGGATTAACTGCCAGTGTTACACTAATGCAGTCTAGGACACTCATGCTAATGACTCACACCATGGTGTTGGCTGCCCCTACCACATCTGAAAACACTATGTCCATGGTGTTGTACTCAGCAGCTGGATATGGTGGGATTAGAAGGTTGGCACACAGTGTGGGTATGAACAATACTGCAATGTTTATATCTGGACATGACTACAGGGTTCTGAACAAGGCAACTAACAGCAGATGTGCATGCATGCTGCAGCACAGATAGTGACACACAAAGGCCATGTGAGGATTTACGGAGAAGAGGTCTGCCTCTCCCCTCAAGAGGTAATCTGCTCATGAGAGTCAGAGCATGTAACCCCATTTTGTACTACAACAATGCCCCAGTACCGCCTGTACCAGTGTAATAAAGCTTTCAACAGAGAGTGTAGTGTAAGAGATGCCACACTGTCATGCTTTGCAGCTAACACTGTCTTGAAATCCCCATGCCTGTGCTCCTGACCCTCATGTAACATAGGCAGCTGGTGTGCTACATAATCAGTAACATGTGCAAGTGTGCGCAAGTCATTGCCATGTTTTTGCTGTGAATGTTCATGTACTTGTAAGTCTTGATGTACACCATCTGACGCATGTCCATGCATATTAGCTACATTCCCATGTGCAGTTCTAGGGACAGTATTACTCCATTGTGGGGCAGAGTCACCAACAGTATCAGACTCAACAGGGGACAGTGGATTACAGTCATCATCATGACCATTATCTAATGCCTCTACATCATCAGACTGGCTAGCCACACTATACTCTTGATTAGAGGCTATAACATGAACCACAGGACTGTTCCTTCCAAGGCTTAACAGTGTTGAACACAATGCAGTGTCCTGTGTGCCACTGGACATCCTATCAGAATGAGGCAAATCACATCCCATCTCAGGAAAAGTGGAAGTGATTGTGTAGGAGGTAGGAGGCAGATGTGCTATAATGTAGAGATGATACACACATACATTAACAGGGAGAAAATGTGGCAGGATATGAGTCAAACAGTTTGACGCATACTTGAAATAAAAAAGATTTTGGCAATTATCCTTTATCATTGACTAATTATGCTGATATTGACTTACCCAGTCAGCATGGCAATGGGTGGTGCCATGCCACTAGAAAGAAATGAAAAGCCATATTAGTCAATCAGCAAATACATGTGAAGGTCAATGTAAAATGTCACATACATGCTGACATTCCCAAAATGTCCTCCTCTGACTCTGCTTCCAGTGATGAGATTTGAAATTCCACTGTAGTGTACAAACAGACACCTACACAATGTAATAGGAAGCACATACACATCATCATGGTGGATGTACGCTAATGTATGCAACACACTCATAGCAGAAATCCACATACCTGAAGGCTGATGTTAGAGTCTGGATGGCAAGGACCTTATGCAAGTGGATGGAACATCATTACACATGTTCATATAGACACATAAGGATATCTCAGTATAACACCTGCACAGACTGTCTTACCAGGACTGTCATCCTTGGGTGAGGCTAGAGTCTGTCAATGGTGTGTTAAACCTGCAGGCTAAAATGGAATATGAGCAACAAAATGAGTCCTTATCACTCTTAACATCAAACAGTAACAGGTAAAAGATACACATGACCCTATCTGAGTACAGAGACATGTACCTGGTGTCTGGCAACACTGTGCTGAATGTGATGGACCTTTGCTGGTGAACAGAATATCATTACATGTATGGTCAAATTGACACTTAAGGATATCTTATAATAGCACTTAAATAGACTGTCTTAACAGGTCTGTCATCCTCAGAGGAGGCCAACCTCTGTCATTGGAGTGTTGAACCTATAGGTTAAAGTAGAACTCGAGCAACAAATAAGTATGTATTACTCTTAATATCAGGTAATGGCATGCAAAGGATACAAACAACCCTATCTGAGTACAGAGACCCATACATGATGTCCAACAATGACGTGCTGAATATGTTGGCCTTGTGCTGTTGAATATAGCATCATTACACACAGTGATCACAGTGTCTCCTAAGCAGAGTTTATTTGACAGAACATGCATCAGTCTTACCAGGTCTTCCGTCAGTTTTGTTGTGTCATACCACATGATGCAGTTGTGTCCCTGTCAAATGCATCGTAACAGATAAGAAATGTGTGAATGAATATACATGAAATTCAAGTGTAAAATGCTGTTCCCTATGTGAACAGTGGACATACCAGTACATCAAGGGACATCAGCCTCTACCCCATCCCCCAGACTCCTGGCAGATGGTAAGGTGGGAGACCAAGAATAGTGTTTTTTCATCCAGGGGAGGTAGAGATAGTCCCCTACTGGTGACATGCCTCTCTGTCTCACATCATTGGAGTCTGTTTACCACATGGAAGCTCATGTCAGAACAGCAGCAATGATAGTCATCCTGTGAGTGATTGTACCCACCCATAGCATTAACTGGGTTGGTGATGTCCTTCCAAACCTGTTTCTTCCAGAATGTATTGCTCATCCATCCTAGTAAATTCCTGCCATGTTGTCACAGGGTCTCATATAATTTCATTTTTCCAATGGGAAAAATGATCACTTCTGTTTCATAAAGACATCTGGAAAAATGAAAGGTGCACATATCAGGAGGTGTACATGTAATACACCTATTGTTAGATCATCAGTAAAGGTATAGGGCAGTTTACTGTCCCTCATATACATTCTACTGCTGTGAGAAAGTATAGATGCCAATAATATGTGTATTGCCATCACTTACAGATAAGCATAGTAAAAATGCATGGCATGTAGCAATTGCTAATTATGTCATTAAATGTAAAGTGTAACACACATCCCCGAGTTCACTTCAGGATATGACATGCATACAGCCAGAGACAGGCTTAGAACACTATTTCATGGGAAGGTTGGTAATCATGAACTATTCACATAACCACTACACCACCACTTCAGCAGAAGCATCTATATGTTATTCTCACCTCTACCCATATGCCAAACCAAATATCCCTCCCATATCACCTACAGATATTGGGAATATTGAACAGATGTCACTACATTAGTTGACACAGAGCTGCAAAATTGTGCAATGTACTCAAAAGTGACTAACATATGTAGCTATCTGTGTCAAACAGCACCTCAGAACATTAAAAATGTATGAACATATATATCTGAGCTGTGATGGCTCAATGTGAACACAGAAAGAAAGTAACAAGTTTAACCATTCAGACATGCTACTTTACCAATTGAATAGTAATGGAGCTTACAGTGTAAGATTCAGCATCAGTAGATATCAAACATCATACTTAATATGTCCATTTCGTGGAAACTGTTGTAACCTAGCATTATCCTCAAACACTGCTATGGACTAACAGGTTGCAAAGCATTCCCAGTGGATATGGTGAGAATCCATCAGTATCCGCAATTCACTGGGGCTGATGAAAATGTACCCATATAACTGCACGGGTCTACTTCAGATAGTCAAACAGCCATAACACTGACATGCATATGGCTGAGACAAAAACATTGTTTCTTCACAACATCGAACTCGAAATAAAAAAAAAAATCTTTTTTTTTTTTTTTGCTACAGCAAGGGGAATATGCCTCCTGCACCCCACACCCCCTACTACTTAAATATACCAATTCCGAGATCGCACTTACATTTAAGTGAATGGGAATTTTCCCTACTGTGATCTCCATGCAAACAATTTGATGTTGTGAAGAAACAATGCTTTCGTGTTTGCCATATGCAGTTTGACATTATGGCCATTCGATGATCTGAAGGCAACCCACCTGCACATGGAAGAAACCTCATTGGCAATGACGTACATATACCCATAAGCATACATATGGGGGAAGGTCACCCTTTATGTAACTGTTATGTTAATGTTTAGATGATTTCACAGTGCAAACTGTCCAGTATGATTTACAAGGTACATACAGGACATTCTGACCATCATAGACCAATACAGAGTGCAATAGTTCACAACAGCAGCACAAACAGCTGACTCCATGAAACCTTACCTTATGGGGAGTATGTGTGAGGCGGGTATACCTAACAGTGAGAGTATCTCAGCACAAATACCTATTAAGTACTATTTGCACCATACATAATTAATGAGCTTTATTAGCATAGAATGTTTTGGAATTGCATCCATCAATATCACATAAGTTCTCAAATTCTGGAGCACAGGTCATCATATGCTATTTACCTTTATTTTGGATTGTCGTATATGCACATATTCTCACAACTCTCTCTTTCTTTCTCTCCCTCTCTCTCTCTCTATATATATATATGTGTGTGTGTGTGTGTGTGTGTGTGTGTGTGTGTGTGTGTGTATATATATATATATATATATATATATATATATATACATATATATGTAAGCATTAGGTAGCCTATCTACCACAAGAGGAGTGGATTCTGGCCCAGCAATTGTAGTATATTGGCCGTTTGGGCAGTCTTTCCATCTCTTTCAACTTTCTGGTTTAAAAGCCTGCATTTGCGCTTGTTTCTCACCTTTCCTGTAACTAGTTTAGTCTAGATACAGATTTGCTGTCCAGGAATTTTTGGAAGCTTCTGAGTGGTGCCAAAGTCTGCTCTTCAATTTGTCCCTTAGATCTGCTAGTTCTCTCCTCTCCTGCACTTTTACTAGCTTATTAGTCTAGCACTTTACCAGACTTCTTGTAGCAATTATTGTAGCACACAAAAGTGCTATCAGCACTAAATGTTCTACAGGGAAACAGTTCCAGTACTTATTATTAATGCCTACCCCTCCAGGCATGTCTAAAGGTCAGTTCCCTGTGCTTTCTCCTATTAATCTCTTGAACTTGGGCATCCTGAGGCAATGCAGCAACTGTCTCATGTACACTGACAACCCTCTCCTTTTACCTCCTAACACTCAGACTTGTGAGAGATGCACTTATATATCCAAATTAGAAGTCACACACTCTACAGCCAAGACCGGAATAGCTGGTCAAGAGGAGAAGGTCAACACTTGCACCACATCACATGGAACACATCTCCCTCCAGAACACACACCAGCACTGCCTTCACATAAAAGCACAAACCACACACCCACTTTCATGGAGGCTCTCAATAAAAATCTACCCAAACAGCAAAGACCTCCAAGGCAGAAACACACTCGATCACCCCAACACAACAATAATCATGAGACACATAACTCTCCTAAACAGTGTGCCACTCAACTAAAGCCCCTAAGGCAAAACAGCATGCCCAACACAGTACTCATAGGTGATTCGATAGTGGGGCATACTGATGTCCCACTCACTAGGTTGAATAAGGAGAAAGTAACAGTCAGCTTCCTGTCAGGTGCCAGGATTTGCTGCATAACACATGCACTCAGGTCCCTCAGCAACAGGTACAAATATGACTGAGTCATTGTACATGTGGGTGTGAATGACCTGAGACGTACCTCCATGGACTACATAAAAAGAGACATGGAGGAGCTCTCAGATTACGTAGCCCAGGTGGGTATGACCCTAGCCCTGAGCAGCATCCTACCATCACCCAGAATACCACAGTACAAGCAGGAAGTGGTTGATTTCAACAACTGGCTAAGTTTCTGGTGTCACTCTAACGGGATCCAATATCTGTCTGCCTGGGATGACATGATTGACAGACCTCGATGCTTTGCCAAAGATGGCCTGCATCTGTAACCCCTGGGCTTTCAGATACTGGCCAAGGCTCTTGGCACCCCCTATAGTACTTGTTTTAGGTGGTGTTCCAAAGACCAAATTACCACCATAACAGCTACAAACAAATGTATTCTGAGGGTCATGCTGCTGAATGCTAGAAGTCTAAATATCAAAATGCACTCACTCACAGCACTCCTTAAAATGGAGAACATCGACATTTGTGCTGTAACAAAGACCTGGTTCAAGGCAGCAGAAAGAACCCCATACACTACCAGGCTATAACTCCTTCCACATCTTTCGGCCCCAGAACTTGGACCGGAGCTCCAAAGGCAGCAGCATTTCCTTATTCATAAAAGATGCGGACACCTCCAGACTGGTAGCCCAACATAATGCATCAGAGATACTTCAGGTACAACTAACACTGGGTAAGACAGCAATTTAGGTCATAGCCTGCTATGGGTCCCTAACCATGTCCCAAGACTCCCACCCCATGTTCCTAAGCACCCTGGAGAATATTAGGGTCCAACCTAACACTCTCATACTAGGTGACTTCAACTACCCCTCCATTAACTGGGAAAACTATTCATGTACCAATACACTTGCCCAATGTTTCCTGCAGTTCATTAATTCCAATGCCCTGGACCAGCTCATTCTTACCCACACTAGAGGTAGCAACATCCTGGACCTGGTCTTTGCTAACATGGGCGACCGTTGCTCTACACCAGTAGTCAACTCCTCCCTGGTTAGATACAACCAAAAACTAATCACCTTGGAAATCCACATCCCTACCACCCACCCCTCGCAAAGGTAACCACAATGAAAAACTTCTCCAAAGCTAACTTTGGGCTCCTAAAATCAGAGGTGGCTAACTTCACGGTACCCGTGCAAATGGAGAATTTTGCATGATTGCAGAATCATACACCAATACACTGTACGGACATGTACACAAATGCATGGATCTCGCCATACCCAATAGAACCAAGATGCTCTCCTCCAATAAAAGGAAGCCAATCTGGTGGTCCTCTGCCATAAACAAACTCTAAAACAGAAGGAGGAAACTGATGCGGAATAAGGTGAAGTCCCAAGACTGGAAAAACTCCCTTATCAGCCTTAACAAAAAGTTGAGATTCCTCATCAAATCCTCTTAAGCTAGCTATGAAAACAGAATTGCAGCAGACAGTAAAGACAACCACAAGGCCTTCTATAGTTATGTAAAGAAGTTCCACGGCAATACCCAGATTTGCACTGAGCTACTGCACAATGGTACCTCCTATACCGAGACAACAGATATTGCCAATATACTGGCTGACAGATTCAGTGCTAACTTTACCCCTCCCCCCAAAGGACCAATCACAATACCAGTAGATTGCCAGGCACCCAGTATTACTGATGCACAGGTTAAAACAGCACTGTCCAAGGCCAAGAATACAGCTTCTATGGGACCTGACAATATCCCTGGCTGTGTTCTACATGAACTACAGAGTGAACTGGCACCTTACCTGTGTGCCCTGTTCAATCACAGCCTCACCTCAGGCTTTGTCCCTACTGAATGGTGCACTGCTACAGTCCTTCCTCTCCACAAAGGAGTAGTGACTTACAGACCCTGGGAACTATCGGCCCATTAGCCTGTTGAGTCTGATATGCAAAGCTATGGAACACATCATCATGGACCTAATAAACAAGGATATAGGGAATCTCCAAACTCTGGATCCCACACAGTTTTGTGAAGGGTAGATCATGCCTGCTAAACTTGGTTGACTTCTTTGAGTCAGTCACCAGAGCTGTGGATGAAGGAAAGGTGGTTCATACAGCCTACCTTGATCTGGCCAAGGCCTTTGATACCATTCCCCACTCAGGAATCATAGGAAAAACTCACTAAGCTAGGCATCAACCCCTATATCACTAGACTGGTTGTAAACTGGCTCACAGATAGAACCCACAGTGTGAAAGTAGCTGACTCCAAGTCAGACTGCTGACTAGTCACAAGTGGAGTCCCACAGGGTTCGGTCCTGGGTCCTCTCCTGTATGGTATCTACTTCTCTGAAGTCCAGGCCAACACAAAGGGACTCTGGCTGACAGAAATCACAGATGATTGCAAGTTGGGACCTATTATTAACTCCCCAAGTGATGTTGACATCCTACAGAATGGCCTCACTGAGACCAATGACTGGTGTCAGAACTGTGGCCTTAAGCTCAACGCCAAACATGTGTCATTATTCCCTTTGGAAAAAAACCTGGTTCCCATGAATAACCACACTGATGGTAGTCCACTGAATGCAGAATGTGTTATAAGAGATCTGGGAACACAAGTTGACAGCAACCTCTCTTTTTATCACCACATTGCCACTATGGTCAGAAAGTCCTTCTACATGGCACATCTCATTACTATGGATTTTCCATCCAGGAAGAAAGAGGTCATTATCTCCAACTACTCTTCCCTCATTAGCCCAGCCATTGAGTACAATGCCCCATTTGGCATGTACCTCACTAGACACCTGCAACAACTGGAGAGGCCACAAAAGTACCTGACAAAGAGGATCCTAGGCCTTAAACACTTGTCCTATATGGACAGACTTAAAAAACTCCAACTATTCTCTGTCTCATATCACCTACTTAGAGGCGATCTCTTCTTGACTTACGAAGCCATGTCTGACCCAGCTCTGTTAGAAATGCTACATCTAAAGAAATCCCAATCCCTCCACACCACATGCTCCAGAGACCTCGATCTCATTACCACAATCAACAGAACGTACTGGAGGGACTGGTTCATAACTCAAAGACTGCCAATGCTATGGAAAAGACTTTCCATACATGTCAAGCAGAGCAACTTGCTGACCCTCTTTAAAAGAAATCTTGATGAGTAGATGGGAAATAGAAAATTCACTCCGGGGATAACTTTACTTCTTACTACACAGTGCTAGTCAAGAGTTCAGACATCACAGGAAAATGCTTAAAATAATACTGTAGAATAGCTGTGACATAAATATAGAAAACTGCTAGACTAAATTTACTAAATTCTATCCTTTCCTAAGAGCAATTACAGTTCTAAATAAACTTACATATAAAGCAAAAGCAGAGTACTGGTGAATTGTTGTCAGCTTTAGACAAAATCCAAAATGCTTTTTCTCTCTCTCTCTCTCTCTTTCTGAGACAGTCTTCTAAATTGATAATACATCACTGCTGACTCATTTTAGATTACATCATTCTTCTCCGATTCCCAGGCTAACATAAACTCAGAGTTTAACATATCTTTGATCTTGCACCTGGTCAAAAAAACACAGCAATTAAAGACATTATATATGTAAAATCTAGCAATTAACTTAGGTCTTAAAACAATAGAAATAATCTGCTGGGTCAGACATTACAGCTCTGAGTTTGAGATCACACAGTTATACAATGCTTGACTTATCAGCTTTCTTCCAGCAGAGTGCACTGTTGTTACATTTTTGACGTTCAACATTTAACACAATTTTCTTACATTTAAGAGAACAAGCCTGTGGCTTATATTAATATTTACAAATGGCAGAATTATCTACAAAATTCTATTTGGCTAGGCTGGCAGTATATATATATATATATATATATATATATATATATATATATATATATATATATATATATATATATATATGTATATATATATATATATATATATATATATATATATGTATATATATATATATGTGTATATATATATATATATATATATATATATATATATATATACATATGTGCATAATTAGATGTAAAAACATCTACATATGTAGACATATACATACATCAACATTATCGTTCATATTTCTATGTTTGTATAAGTATCTGCATATGCATCTTACATACATATCTGTACTGTTACTTATGTGACAATCTTAGCACTTACCACTTATTATATATTAATGTGGCATATATGATACCACAATAAAGACAATCCCCTAGTTAATGCTGCCTATACCATTAACTTTGCTTTGCCATACTATCCACTATACCTAATAGTGATCACATTATTTTTACATAATACATTGGAGGCTGGATACTATAAAGTTTGCAGAAGCTATTTGCTGACAGATTAGCATGCCGAAGGAAGACTGCAGTGCACCTGCTATGGACACTATTCCAGAAGACACACTGAAGGCAGACTGAGTACTAAAGTATTCAGCATAGGATAATTAGATATTCTGCGCATGCCAGTGTGATTCCAAAACCCATAGTGCACACACAACACAATTCAAATGTGACAAACAGCCACGCTGACTCCCTTTCTGAAATCCTCAGTGCATATATTATGGACCCCAACAAATTCAAGTGAATGCTAAGGATTACAGTGAAATCCATAGCAAAATGAAAAAAATATATAAAATGCAATCTGCTGGTAATATACTGCAAAAGACAGCAATAATGCAAACCATAAATGAAGCTGTGGCTGTGCATCCTAGAAAGCAGACAGCTAGAGTCAGAGCAATGTTGCAATTAAACCAATTATCAGACCGGGAAATACTTGACATATATCATCTAGACAGATAAATGTTGCAGGCTGTCTGTAACGTGTGCCCCACAAATGTCTGTGCATATCCTGCAAGGAAATCCCATCCCCTTGAAACCAAAGTGTGTCACAGCATGGATGTACTTGCATCTGGGACATTCCAGAGACACATGGGAGATGCTGTGGGAGTATCCCAGACAGCCACTGGTCGTATCCTGGCAAAATTCCTAGCAGCAATGTGCAGCAAGGTGGATAGCGACATACACTCCCCATCCGCCCCCATGAAAAGAAGAAATGTAATGCACCAGGTCTACAACACAGCAAACTTTCCCCATGTACTTGGTGTAATAGATTGCACACACACACATACCTTTCAAGACACCAGTGCTTCCAAAAGCAGACCACTACATAAACAGAACATCAACTGGCAAGTTGTGTGTGCAGCAGATGGCAGCTTAATAAACATCATGGCAACACAACCAAGACATTTTCATGATGCTACCATTTGGAGAGAAAGTGGACTGATAAAGTAAAGTGAAATTTCAGAGGGATTGCTACTGGCTAAGTATAGAAACACAGCTGGGATGCAATCTAAGGATCCCCCTTTCAACAATATCTATTCTGACCAAAAGTTTCTTTATTCCTAGCAACAGGTGTCTGTGGTTATCCACTTGAGCTGTGGCTAATGATGCTGTACCATGAACCATCCAGCCCTGCACAGGAGGCATACAATAGAGTACACACAACAACATAAACACCACAGAACATGTGTTTGGTGTATGGAAAGCTAGGTTCAGATGTCTGGACACATCTGAGGGTGCATTGCAATACAAATCTGATAAGGCAGTAAAGATGATGATGGTGTCTGCCATGGTCCACAACATGCTAACCCAAGCACATTGCAGCCTTCTAGCTGCAGGTGTGGGTTAACTACCCTAAGAACCACAAATGTCTAAAGGGGGCATTCTACAGTTATCAGAGGAGGAGCAGGAAGACATAGGAGACAGAAGTCACAGATGTAGGCAACATAAGGTGTGACCACAATTGCAGGCCCAAGCTACACGGCAGTGTCTGACCCAGACATTTGAGTCATGACATGACATATGTACATGAGTACACAGATTGAACAATGAAGTCCAGGTGTTGTCCCACCATAGCAACACAGATTGCATCTAATGACAAGTGCCCACTAGATGTATCCACTGAGTATCACACATAATATAAGCATAACATATTCCAACAGGAACACATGCAAATGTGTCAAAAATTGACTCATGGCACAACTGACACAGTTGTGCATACACACTCTGTTGTATCACTGTATGGTAAATAATAAGGGACACACATCAGTGCTACACTTAGATATCTGTACAACAGTATAACATGAAAAAAGAGAAAGCATGCATGACATAATGCAGACATTTCTATTTCAGAAAACACATATCACAGTACAGTGGTATTGAAATAATTTGAGTGAACTATGTGTACTACGCTACTGGAGACTCTCTAACACTGGCTTGATCAGCCTCACTGATATCTCACACCATGGTACAACCTGCCATGACCACATACAGGCACATCCTGCCCTGGTTGATCCACAGAGGAAATGGATGGGGTACAACACCATGTTGAGATGATGGAGCATGACTGTGAGTTGAAGGCCTTGTGACTGGCAAAACCTCAGCAGATGGGCCAGCAGTTGACATCTGTGCAGGTTGGACCACAGACATGGATTCTTTATGCTCAATGTGGTTCTGCCGAGAGGTGGTCTGTTTCTCATAGGTTGCAATCTGCTGTGCATAGTCATGGAATGCAAAATCCTGCTTGTAATATGACATTGCTGCAGTACTGTGGAGGCCAGGGTTTCCACTGACTATGCCACAGATAGCAGACTCACATTCTGAGTGGCCAGTGCAGCCATAACATCACCGTGTTTATGCTCTTGTCTTTCATGCATGACATGTAGCTTGTGTGCCACATGATCTGTAGTACAGGCAAGTGTATGGACATCTGAACAATACCATTGCTGTGACTGTTTATTTGCCTGCAGCAGAAGGCAGACACTCTCTGACAGCTAGCCATGTACACAACATCTGCTCACCTATTTCTACAGCAGTACTCTGCATCTGGTTGTTGTGTGGATCTGCCAGCAACAGCACTCCCAACTGTGGTTTAATGGCCTCACCCTGTTCAACATCTACTGTGCCATCATCCTCTGAATGCACTGACAAGTGGACCTACTTATCTGTGGACACATCCAGTGCAATATCAGTGCCAACTTCCTCTGTGCCAGGGGCCATACTACCATGCTGAGGCACATCATGAACAACATCATGATCACTGGATAGGTTGCTGGATGATAAAGACAGTTGATGTGCTACAGGGTACAAAGACACAGATCAGGACAATGTGCTTACAGCACATGATGAATATCAAAGACACTTGGCATATGTATTTCACTGCAATGTTACAAATACTAATGACTTCACTTGCAGTCTACTCTATGTATGTTTCACAATACACATACCATAATTGTATAATCTATTAACATAGCCAACATACATGACATATGTGATACATAAAAAAATAAAAGCACATCTGGCAAGCACTCATAGAATGATGTATCTGTTCTACCGGGGTGAACTTCAACAAGTATAGGGGAAAAAAACATTATGGATTACATCATTCACACCATTAACCAGGTGAACACAGTTAAAACATACATATACCACTCGTATGTGCACTTGAGGACTTCTGCTATGTAGAGGTTGTGGGTTGTACTGTGTGTCCTGCAGTGGGAAAGTAAAGAGAAAGACAGCATAGTCATGCATTTAGCAAAATGAATACTGACACCATCACATATGCAACACAGATATATGGGCTGGAAATATTGTTTTGCTGTGTCTGATTTACAACAGCAGAGTTGAGCTGTGAACTCAATTGTACACAGGTTGACAATAATGAACATAAGCATGATTAGACATATTGGTACATCCGAGTTACAGACAGAGCAGTACAAACAATATTTGTAATGTTTATGTGAGGAAATACTCACATGATGGACACTACAAATGCACACAAGAAAGGCCTGTATTGACAAATATTGACAAAATTGTCAGGCATTACATGTGCTACACATTGATGAAAGCTATGACAATGTTACTGTAATGTACCTGGTCTTTCTGTACTTGAAAATGCATGGTTTGCCTTCCACTGGATATGACTGTAGTGGTCAATGTTAATGAAACAACAATATAACAGTATACCATTAAATGAGGTGGGGGCAATAACAAAATAGTGTGTATAACAACAGTATGCAGACATTCACCTGCTGCTTCCTGGTGTAGGCCTGAAACAGATTGACCTTTGAATATTAATGCTATAAACATTACAGATATTGTTTGCACTGCTCTGTCTGTAACTCAGATGTACCAGTATGTCTAATCATACTTATGTTCATTATTGTCAACCTGTGTACAAGTGTGTTCACAGTTCAACTCTGCTGTTGTAAATCAGACACAGCAAAACATGAATATTCATGTTGAAGCAATATGCTTTGAGTGTTCCAATACTCATCCCTGAACTGATGAACATAAATACATACATGTCCGTCCTGGAACTCCAGCTTCAATCCATCAAACAGGGATTAGTAGCTCCCTCTTGCTCTATGCAGTGAGGCCAAAAAAAAATGGTGACATCATCGGGGGGTCAGTGGTGGTCCACCACTGGTGGCATCCCTTGATATCTCATAATGTGTCACTGCTGGCTGCATGAAGAATCATGTCTGAGCAGTGTCATGTATTGGCCTCACAAGATTGACTGTGGCTTCCAACTGCCTTGATCATGTTGTTGAAGTCCATTTAGATTTCATTTCTCCAAACAATATCTCCTGAACAGCTTAGGAGTCTCCTTCCATGTTGGCGGAGAGCATCAGTTATGATGTCATTTTCCTGGGTGGTAAAGTTGTCACCCCTTGGGTGGTTGGCCATCTGGAAAACATTGACACACATGATAATAGTCATGGTTAAGTACATTCATGCTTTTGATTCTGTGAAGAGCATATGTTAAAATAAATACTATGCATTTCTGTGCAATGCACAGCTCTGTATAACACTGTCTGCGATAAATACTTTCATGGCATGTGAAAAGTATCAACAATACCTTCATACAACATCTGTAAAATCAGCATAACTTTAATATTTATGCATTTTGTGACTGAGAGTAGAACCCCTGACACTACATATATGTTGAAGGGACATCCAAAGGCAACAGCATCATACCACAAGAGTCTGTTTACATTTTAAATTAAAATATTACATTAATTAACAATTAAATGCCTGACAGAATGCATTGGAATGCCTAAGGTTCCATAGGCAGTACAGATACTTAGTCAATTGAGACAGTAGTGATAGCACCTTTGTTAAGAAGCATCATTGAAGAAATATCTGTAACAACAACAGCACATGTTTTAACACTGTTTTAGGAAACATGATTTAAGAAATAGCCGTAACATCAACATCACATACTAAATATTGATACTGTTGTAATCTGTAGGTTTCTGTAGTTAGACCACAGAATAAAAGGAATTACCAGTAAGAATTAGGGATGACTGGATGTCTGTCTATGCAGCTACATATGGGACTGAACCAAAATATTTAGAAGAACAACTATATAAATACATTTCCAGACTACATGACTCCATGAACTTTTAACAACTTCTGTTAAATGTAATATTTTGAGTTAATATGACTTTAAACATGTACCTTTTGAAATGACAATCTTTAGCAGATTTACTAATTACCACTACAGAACTTTCCAATTTGCCTTGCACTCAGACTCACAGAATCAAAGTGCACCTTGTATGCACCCAGCTTTAAGTACTATTTGTGTAATACATAATTAACAAAGTGAATTAAAATTCAAGTTTTTGGAATCCCATCTACTCACATCTGTGTAAATTGCCATTATGCACCAAAACATCCAGGTGTAATGTGTAGACACCCAAAAGGTATTGATAAATGGTACCATGTGTGGCATATGCCTGTTATCTTCCAATAATCTTAGAACATCAGCGCCACTTTCAAATAATGATATTGATACATTTACTGATCAGACCACTGCTAACTGCTAGCTGAGTGGCACCTCAGTGAGCATTTCTGTGTTTTGGTATTTTTCAGATTTCTGCTACTTCAGGATCATGGTGGCTTCTTCGAGGAGGCTGAAATATATCCATACACCCAACTGGGTTGACATGGAGGTGACCCAGATGTAGATGGTTTATGCCTGATTGGAGCAACTGCTGAGAGACAGACCCAAGAACTTCGCTATGATTAATGTGTTGAGGTGGATTGTGAGGGAGCACTGATGGATGATAGGGATCTACCACACAGGAGTACAGGTTCATCACCGCTATGATGACCTGCATCGGAGGGACACAGCTGAGCTTTGAAGGAGGGTCGATGAGTTGCAGAGGCAGCCCATAAATCCCTAAAGTAAGTAACAATATTCTATGTATACCTTAACATTCCTATGGATTTTACAGATATTTCTTTGAACCATATATATCATATATATGTTTTTATAACCATGTTTTTGCTGCTGTGAGAATTTGCTCATGGGGATACTTCAGTGGATTTTGTACATACTGCCCTCTGAACTATGGGTTCAATACCCATGTTTTTGTTTTATTTAATAATTGAATAATATCCATAACTATGTCCTTTGTAGATGTACATATGTTTTCCAACATCTAGGTATATACTTTCAGATAGCTTCTGTTCTCTTGAATCACAGATGCCTATAGCTCCTAGGCCATGGATGACTGTGTATTTCATAGTTTTCCATTATAGTACCACTGTATTAACTATTAGACCATTACAAGTTGGAAGGCAAACACATGCATAACTTACCTACATCATTCTTCGTAGATAAGTACACAAACACGTTTATTTAATTTAAACATCAATACCTGTATCATTGCTTAAACATAGGTTTTTAGTTATGTGCTGAGAGCTGTTATGTCTTCACTATGAGAGCTTCAGATTGTATGCCTTTTCCGTATTGTGCTGTTTATCGCAGGATTTCTAATAAACACCTGCAGTACCTGTTTTTGACAATGAACGCCTAGTTGAATGGTAGCTTGGCCTGTAAGTCAACTGTATGGCACATCTAAATCTTGGCATGTTGTGGATTCTAAACCACCTGTTGCCTTGGTTAACTTCACCCATATCATTGTTTTATAAAACATATTGCAATACTTTACATTGAGGTATATGTTGTGCATGGTAATGACTCACTGATCTAGTCTGTCTACAAATAATGCAGTAATCCATAATGGCCTAATGACATCAGTTGTTGAACAACAATTGTTTGAAGACTAATGCCTGGTTGTGTACAAGAAGCATGTGCTGTGCGTTAGTTCAACTTGTGAGACCATAGGGCAATGTGCTGTATGTTCGGTTCTTGAGAGAGAACACATGTATCTTACACTGTTGTGCAGATTTCATATACTCATATCATTCAGTTAACTGAGCATAGTAGACTTATTGATATTAATGTATATTTTGAGCATTGTTTGTCAAATTCCTATTCATATCTTTGTAATCCATAACTTTCTGTTAAAAGCTGCTACTTAACAACGAAGCCAGTACATCTTGATGAATCCTGTTACATGTCTGAGAAAGTTTTAGGTTAAAATTGTATTCTTTTTAAAAATGTTATGAAGGCCCGTTTTTCCATGAAATACTGAAGGCAATAGAAGAACAAAATCAAACTCAAATTGTAAGGGTCGGCAATGGCCACACTAACAATTGGAATGAAGATTAGGGAAGATGGCTATTTTTGACTAGTGATGTGCAATTTAACAAGGAATAATAGTCCTCAAACATACCTTTCTGTGTCCATAATGTACAGCAACAGGTATGGTTCTGTTCACACAAGCTGGATGTTACATGACACTGTCACACTGTCTGAGGAATGGATGCTCTCCATTACTGTTAATTTTTACACACACAGCTCTGACGTGAATGTAATTTAAAAAACGTTTAGCTACATGAGCAGCATATATTCATACTTTGCAGTCCTAAGCCAAGATCATTCTTAGTCATCCATCCCTCATCAATATGATATCATAACATTTACTCTTTTTCTCTGCCTGGAAAACATCCTTTTACAGTTAAGATGTGTTAGGTAGATAGATCTCAAGGTTAGAGTTTGGATGTAGAGTGCAGTTGCAGGTTTGAATCTCATGTCCTACAATCTGTGCCCAAGGATGTTAATACCCGAATATAAATATATCAACCTGTGTATTGTGCTTGTCTAATGTTCTTCAGAAAAATATTGTGCAGAGTGTGTTGAAAGATCTATATCATTATTTTCAGAATACATTTTTTAATTTTTTTTTTTATTTCAGATGAAGAGGACCACAGTTAGAACAGAGCAATGTACATCAAGTGGATACACAGTCTTGAAGATCAGGAGAGGGAGAGATGTATGTTGAATATTTTATGTACGAAATGAAATGCATATTCCATTGTTTCAGGCCCGTAATTTTCAAATTATCATGTTTATTAATTAGAATGCAGGAATACTCAACATGCATCAGCAAGGTAAGTGAAATCATCAAACAGTAACCGTCAGTACAACGGGTCTATATTATAACATCGAAGTTCTCTAACATCGAATGTTATAATATCGAATCGTAATGTCGAATGCTGAAAACAGCGAAGGTGCAGGACATTGAATTCTTTCCCAGGGAAAGAATTTGGTGGGCCATTGCTGTGGCTTCGCTGTTTTCAGCGTTCGATATGTTGGAGCATTATGGGTCGGGTTCATGTAAGTGTGCGATTGTGTGTAGGTTAGGGTTAGGGGGCAGGTTAGGTGAGTTAGGGTTAAGGAGCGGGTCAGGTAAGTGTGCGGTTGTGTGGACGTTAGTGTTAGGGCGCGGGTTCAGGTAAGTGTGAGATTGTGTGTAGGTTAGGGTTAGGGGGTGGGTTAGGTGAGTTAGGGTTAGGGCTCGGGTCAGGTAAGTGTGCGATTGTATGTAGGTTAGGGTTAGGGGTGGGTTAGGTGAGTTAGGGTTAGGGCGCAGGTGAGGTGAGTGTGCGATAGTGATGGACCTTAGGGTTAGGGTTGGGTTAAGGTAAGTGGATAGCTAGTACTGTATGTAAAGTTTAGTTTAGGTGTAGGATTTTAAGTGTATGTGTGTGGATGGCTGTTTTTTGCGTGTGTTTGTGCTGTGTGTATGTTTCTCGGAATAGCAAATTTTTTCCCTGAGAAAAAATTTGCTATTCTGACTGTTCAATGTTTTCACACTTCGGTGTTTAGGTTCGATATAATAACATTCGATGTTAGAGAACTTCGATGTTATGATATAGACCCCAGTACAACTGGGTATAAAACTTATAGTGTTGATATGTTATGTATTTTTGATCCATTTTTTTCAACACACATTTTATAACAATACATCCACAACCTAATGACAATTTGTTGTGTGTATCTGTCACACAGGTTTTGCAGTGAAGGTTTTTCATAAAAGTGTAAGTGCTGTCAATTTTGTTTCTGTTGTATGAAGCATCCCTGTTTTATGTAGCCTGCCTATCTACAAAGTAAATGGGGGTTTACTGTGCGGTATGGCCTTCAATTCTACATTGGTCTTCTGTCTGCCTCACACTCTGTGGGTGTGTTTGTAAAATCACTGTCATAGCCGAGGTTGACTGACACTTGAGCAGATAGCAATTTGATAGCAGCAGTTCATAATCAGCACACTCTGCATGGCAGCATTGTCATTCTTTTCTGTCTTCAGCTCCTTGGTTGTTTTTTTTTAAATGCTGTTATAGCCTAGGTTGACAGACACTTGAGCTGGTTCCCATTTGATAGCAGCAGCTCATGATCAGCAAGCATTTCATTTTGTAAGTCTTCTGATTCCTGACTGGTTTTGAAAATAATGCATACAGTTGTACACATGCAATACTGTTATTAACAGATATATTACATTCTGATAAATCTAAGCTGTTTTGACTGAACATATCACATTTTCTTAGTGTTGTACTCATTACATTTATGTGTGTTCAGTCAAATATCACGATGTGTGTCTCAGCAGGGTGTCATATGGTTTACCTATTGTCCACAATAATGTCTGATACCTTTATCCTCATTTTTACAATGGCATGTTGTAACTGCTTATATAAATTATTGAATGCAGAAATTAAAATATGCTTTTTGAATACTCAAACATTTTTACAAAGCTAATGACCTGTATGTGTGTGTGTTTGTGTGTGTGTATTTGTGTGTGTGTGTGTGTGTGTGTGTGTGTGTGTGTGTGTGTGTGTGTGTGTGTTTGTGTGCGTTAATTACAGATACTTGTTTAGGAAAGAATAATTTTGTCCTTATTTAGGAGTATGACATATAGGGTCGTAGATGACTCTGTCCATAATTGATGAGTCTCATTCCCTGCGTAAATTGTTATCATAACAATATTATGTTTTGTTATGATTTTCATGGGGCTGTTCTGCATGCTAGACATTTTCTTTTCTTTTCTGTTTTTTTTTTTTCTTTTGTGAATAATCTTTACAGAGCATGGTACATGAGGATGTTCACCAATCTGAAGACTTTGGTGTGCACATGCAAGGCCACTGCCACATTCACCTGAAGAAGATAGTGATGATGACGACAACAACAATGCCAAGGTGCCTGGATCTATCCCTGCCTCAGACATCCTGCCTTCACCTCAGAGGTGATGTCACCATGACCATTTTAAAGATGATTTTTGGGAGGAGATCTGAGAGGTCATGACCGATGTGCTCCACAGACAGTTATGGGACATGATAGGGATCTTTTTTGATGAGATGGCATGGGCTGTGATGGTTTCATTCAGGGTGATAGCTCAGAAAATCATTCAGAAGTATGATTTCCAATAAATTCCAGCCCCCCTCTAGATAGTAGGTATTTTCTGTGTGTTTCACTTCTGTTATGTTGCCAACATGGTTATTGCTGAGTCTCATTCCCTGCGTAAATTGTCATCCATAAATTGTAACCATAATCGCAACAATAATTATATATCCTCAGCCCTCTTTTTGGATCTTTCCAAGGCATTCGATATGGTTGATCACCAACTTTTAATCCACACCCTGCAAACATTCTGTCTAGATACTGGAGCCCTCCAATGGTTTCAATCCTACCTGAATGGTCGACAGCAGGCTGTCCTCTGGCAGAACAAACTCTCTAACCTTCTACCTAACACCCTCAGAGTACCACAAGGCTCTATTCTAGGGCCCTTGCTGTTCTCCATCTTCATTAACGACCTTTATACTGTCATCCCAAAAGTCAGCTGTATCCAATATGCTGATGACTCTACTCTGATTTGCTCAGCCACATCTTCAGTAGAGTTATGGTCAGCTACCCAGACCACCTTTAATACAATAGAAAACTGGCTTTCTGAACATCGCCTGATCCTAAATCCCCAAAAAACTAAAATGCTGTTATTTTCACCAACACGTAGTTCTACCGCTTTCACCTTTACCATAAAATCAAATGATGGCACAATAATCTCCCTGACCCATCTACAAAACTATTAGGTGTCATCATAGACAATAATCTCAAATTTGACCTACATGTTAACCAAACTATCAAAACCATCAATAAAAAACTAGGGTCACTTTACAGAATAAAAGCCTTCCTAACCCCTCCAGCTAAAATTGCCATAGCTCGCTCTCACCTTCTTTCAACCCTTCTGTATGCATCCCCTCTACTCTCAAATTTGAACAAGACTGTCCTTAACAAACTCTCAATTTGCTACAACCACATTGCCAGGTTTGCCACTGGGCTGCCTTTTAGGACACATCATTGCATCAATCTAAATCAGCTTGGTTGACTTGAACTACCTAGCCTAATCCAGTATAACCAACTGATTATGGCCTATAAAATCTTCTATAATCTGGACAATACTCCTGCAATTAAAAATATTATCACCCCCTATAACAATCCTAGACCGCTTCGATCCTCTAACAAACTACTAATTCAGACTAGCAAAATTAATAACACAGCTGGTGATTCTCTCTTTGCAAACTCTGTAAGTAGATCCTGGAACTCTTCCAGCTGATATTACCTTACTTTCCACCTTAGGTCAATTTAAAACTAGACTCAAACAACATTTGTCACTTAACTGACTATGTCAATGTATCAAGCCAGGCTAACTCGAATGTGTAAAAATCTGTTAACCAGTTTACTGTGTAATTTAATTTAATCCTGACTTGTGCTCAGGACTAACTGTAACCTGTGGAACTTGTTTAACTTGCTTACTTATGTAATCTCTGTAAATAGTCTGTTTGTAATATGTAATGCTGGTATTATGTAATGCTGTATCTGCTTACCCTTGGAGCTTTTCTCCCCAGGCCTCCACTGAAAATGGACATGCATCCAGTCAGACTATCCCGGTCAACAAATGTAAAATAAATAAAATAAAAAATAAAATAATTGACTGGACTGTATATGCACTCTTGTGCATACATACCATGTATCTGTCATGCTTATGTGCTATTAATGAGTGACATTTATTTTGCTTTCAATGTGTACATGACACACGGTAACACATTATACTGTCCACACATATTCAACTATCCATGCCTTGTGGGAGTTAACCTGTTGATAGTGCTGCAATAGGCAGCCTGTAAACATGTGTCTTACTGGAATGACTGACAGATAACATATGTTGTCCATAGTCCAACACTAACAGTGTCATATGCCTTGGATGTCTGTTTTGCCATATCAGATATGTGCAACATACATAAATGTCATTCCACGTGTTTTTGGATGACCGTTTTCATGATGTCCTACTATCATAACATGGCAGTTGTGTTGGGTCTACTTCAAAGCATCAAATTACCACTTCATCATATCCCACATCATCAAGACGATATCTCTGAAACTGCAAAACATCGAACAGCTGGAACACTGAAAACAAACCCCGGGAAAACAACCACTAACTCAACATAAGGAAAAAAAAAAGAAAAACTAAGCAAATCAGGGCTCTGCCCCCCAGACCCCGTAACTAAATATACCAACCCCCAGATTGCACTACAGTGGGCAAAGGGCAAAGTTCACCATGGTGGCCAAGTGGTCTTTTCCCATGGACAGTTTTCGATGTTCCGGGTGTTCGATGTTCTGCAGTTTTGGCAATGTCATCTCAATTATGTGGGATTTGATGAAGTGGTAATTCGATACTTTGAAGTAGACCCGTTGTGTCATGGTTTGGCAATATTAATGCCATGTGGGATCATATACAGGTATATGCTGTCTATGTGCAGTCTTCCTTTTCTGACTGCATCAAACAGCAAGATAACTTTAATCTGTTGATAGCAGCAGTTCATAATCTGCAAGCATTTCATTTTGTAAGCCTTCTGATTCCTGATTGGTTTTAAAGATAATACTTAGATTTGTACACATGTAATACTGTTATTAACAGATATATTACATTATGATAGACCTAAAGTTGTTTTGACTGACCATATGCCTTAAATATCTGTTTTGCTATATGCTTTGGATGTCTGTTTTCACAGTACATTGCATCATGTTTGTTGTATGTAGCATTTCTACACCTGTGATGTAGTGACACTGGCATACAACTTCCATAAATAGTTGAACATATTATGACTGTACATGTGTATGTGCACATAGCTGGATATATACTGACACAAAAATGTACCTTTGACAAGTGAGTATTTAGTGATATACTGCTGATGTGCTGTAATGATCCTTACAGGAGTGCCTTATGAGCAGAGTGGTTGACATATGCCTGCATTTCTTTATTTGGCATTTGCATGACAGTATATGTGTATGTAATTTCAGTTTTTAGCTTACTTATCTATGCATGTGGATGTGACACAATTGCACATTACTGTGTATGTGTGTTTTATAAATGTCCGGATATCTGCACTCCATCTGGCCATTTCACATACATTTTCCATTTGTTTAAATCTATGTCTGTGTGTCTTCTACAGCTTCCTGTGTGCTTTACACATGCATTTGCATTGTGTCGACTTACTGTGTCCTGCTTTACTCTGATGTGGTCCCAGGTTGTCCACCTCCCTCCCACATAAATATTTCCCTAGCATTTTTTGCAGGTATGTTTGTGTTTGTTAAAACTACTGTCCATTGGCATTTCTTAATTTAACACAGTGAAAATGTGCCAAATGTATGGCCATTTTACAATGTGGGACTTCTGCATACAAGTCGCTAGCTAATGCTTGCAATATGTCCTTGTTCTCATTGTACTTGTGTGTTACCCAGTGTAGTTTTCTCACATCCATATGCACAATCTGCTATATTAATTATTCTGTACTGTTATATACTTAAACATATTATTACATCATTAATGTATCTATGTCTATTGACCTTGATTTCATGTACATTCCATTTATGCCACTGACACCCATACCATATACATACACATGTACACCTGTGTATTGCCTTTGAAATTTCATATGTGTGTAACATACACACATTCCATTACACTTTTGTTTTGGTTGTGTACACCTTCTTTTCTATGTAGTAGTCTCTGTTGCTCTTCTACAGTACTTCTTTTTGGCACTGTGCTTGGTTGTTGGCCTTTCACATACATGGTCATAGGCTTGGTTCTGTGCTCTAAACTTATGTATTATTGTTGGACCTGTATTTACTCATCTATGATATTGCTTGACTTACAACAGCACTGCTGACAGACTATTTGGGAGTCTATTTATTCATCCAATTTATACGGTGATCCTTATTTATTAATCTGCAACACACATTTACCATTTCTCATACATATCCAGGTATGACTGCCACACAGTTTGTGATGTGGTAAAATGATAGCCCGTGGGTAGGTTTGTTTTTCTGAATTTCACCATGGCTGATATGCATCCCCACCATTTATAAATTTTCATTGCCCATGTTGGGCAGTGTGCTGTCTGTGTAACTTACCTTTCCTTACTGTTTTTTTCCAACATTTGTCTGTCTTGTGTTGTGCTATTTGTTTTATGGGTATACCTGCTGTGATTACCTTCACCTGCTATATCTCTATGTTTACCTTTTCATCCATTCTTTAAAAAAAAAACAGAAAATATGGGGCCTATCCCCATGAACAAATTTGTCCATGACCCTCTGACTTTCCCTCAGATTTTCCTATTCCAACAGCTGTCTTGTTTACCTGTCTTCTTCACCCATACCCCCCCATCTTCTTTTCTATCTCCCACTTTCCTTGGGTCTATGGGTTACTTGTGTTCCCCACTGAAGTCTGGAAGCCATTGACAATGACAGTTAGCTATGGTGCAGTGGCCATGATTCTCTTTCACCTTTAATTTTTTTTATTAGGAAATTTACAGATTCCAATGGAATCCATAAGTCCAATCTGATTTTTTTTAATGCTACATGTATTATATAGATATCCATAGTGTTCTCTGAGTTTAATGTTATGAGTGATATGAATATATTTATATTACAAATAGCCTTGCTGCTTGAAAGCATGTATTATAAGTTAGTTCATAGGTTCATGGGTTCATAGGTTCATACCAGGCTATCTGCCCTAGGGCATTTATAAGCCTAGCCAGAGTGTGTTTGGCTTTCGCCACCCATTTTAAATGAATATTGCTATGCCCTTTTTTGAGGTTAGTATTCTGTGCCTCTGTCTAACAGTGACACAGAAGTGATACTCGGGGTAAACCTATGATCTCACATCCACTCATCAAGATACCTCTTGAAGAGAGTCAATGAGGGACTCTGCCTAACCTGGACTGGGATTTTATTCCAGAGTGAAGGGAACCTCTGGGTTATGAATCTGTCCCTCCAGCATGTCCTATTTATTTCAGTGCTGAGGTTCAAGTCTCTCGAGCACGTAGCTCGATGGGATTTGGATTTTCTGAGGTGCAGCATGTCCATTAATTCCGGGTTGGACATGGCTTTATATGTCAGGCACAGATCGCCTCTGAGCAGGCGGTATGCCACTGAGTAGAGCTGGAGTTTCTTTAACCGGGCAGCATATGGCATCTGTTTGAGCCCTTTGATCCTCTTGGTGAGGTACTTTTGGGGTCTTTCCAGTTGCTGCAGGTGTCTGGTAAGGTACATCCCAAAAGGGGCACTGTACTCAATTATGGGCCTGATGAGGGATGAGTAAAGAGGCACGATGACCTCCCTGATCTAGATGTGAATCCCTTCATGATTAGGTGGGCTATATAAAATGTTTTTCTAACCACTTTGGCCACGTGGTTTTCAAATGAGAGATTGCTATCAACTTGGGTCCCCAGGTCCCTAATTACTTCTTCCAGATTAATGGATTACCACCTATGTGGTAATTTGTGGGCACTTTGTTTTTGCCAAAGGGGATGACTATACACTTTTTGGCATTTAGCTTGAGGCCATGGCTCTGGCACCAGTTGTCTGTTTCTATGAAGCCCTTCTGTAGGATGCTTGTGTCGGCTGGAGAGTTGATTATGGCACCTAGTTTGCAGTCATCTGCGAACTTGGTCAGCCACAGTCCTTCCGTGTTGGCCTGTACCTCCGAGAAATATATACTGAACAAGAGAGGTCCCAGGACTGAGCCTTGTGGGATGCCACTTGTAACTGGTTTGGAGTCTGACATGGCTCCAGCAATTCTAACCATGTGGGTTCTGTCCTTGAGCCAGTTTGCAACCCATCTAGTGACATAGGGGTTTATATTTAAGCTGGTGAGCTTATCTATAATGCCCGAGTGGGGTATTGTATCAAAGGCTTTTGCGAGGTCCAGGTAGGCTGTGTGGACCACCTTCCCTCGTCAATGGCCTTGGTGACTGTTTCAAAGAAATTGACCAGGTTTAAGAGGCAGGATCTGCCCTTAACAAAGCCGAACTGGGTAGGATCCAGTGTCTGTAGGTCCCCAATATCTTTATTTATGAGGTCCATGATGATCCTTTCCATAGCTTTGCAGACCAAGCTAGTCAGGCTTATGGGGCGATAGTTTCCAGGATCCGTTGAGGCACCACCTTTGTGGAGAGGGACCACTGTTGCTGTACGCCACTCTTTGGGTACATATCCTGTAGTAAGGCTGAGATTGAACAGTAGTTTTATGTTTGGGTTTAGCTCTTGTTGGAGTTCATGTAGGACGCAGCCCGGGACACCATCTGGTCCCATTGATGCTGTGTTTTTTTGCTTTGGAGAGGGCGGCTCTTACCAGAGCATCTGAGATGTCAGGGGGGCAGCACTCTGCTGGGATAGATATTTGCCCTTTTGGTGGGGAGTGGGGGAGAAGTTTGTGCTGAACCTGTCAGTTAGGATGTTGACAATGTCTGTGGGATCGGTGTATTTTTTGTCATTTTGGACTAATTCTGAGCATATCTGGGAATTCCCACCCAGGTTCCTAATATAACTAAAGAAAGCCTTGTGATTATCCTTAGTGTCCTGTGCAATTTTTCTCTCGAAGCTGGCCTTAGACAATTTTATGAGTGCCCGTAGTTTTTTGCTAATACTGATCAGAGATGCCTTCCCTTTTTGGGATTTTGCTCTATCATGTAGTAGCTTCCTCCTTCTATTGTATAGTTTGTTTATGGCTGGGGTCCACCAGACAGGACGCCTGCCTTTGGAGGATTGGGTCTTAGAATGCGTTTATAAAGGATTCTGTGGTCTGGGCCATATTTTCCACAGGCCCGGGGGCTTTGAAGGATTCCACCTCGCTTTTGAGGAGTGTGAAATTTGCTTTAGAGAAGTTTTTCACTGTGGTTTTCTGGGCAGGGGGTGGGGTCGGGATGTGAATATCCAGTGAGATTAGTTTATGGTCTGATCTTACCAGTGAGGGATACACTTCTGGTCTAGAGCATAGAGCCCCCATGTTGGTGATGATCAGGTCCAGTATGTTTTCCCCTCTTGTGGGAGTGGTAACAAGTTGTTCCATAGCATTTGAGCTTATAAATTCTAGGAACCTTTGGGCTAGGGTGTTGGAGCTAGAGTAATGCTCCCAGTCTATGTTTGGGTAGTTGAAGTCGCCCAATATAATGGTGTTTGGAGAGACCTTCATATTTTCCAGTGTTCTCAGGAAGGCCGAGTGGGGTTCCTGAGTTTGGGAGGGTGGTCTGTAGCAGTCTATAAACTGGAAGGCAGTTTTACCCACTGTTAGTTGCACATGGATAGTCTCTGATGCTTCATGCTGTGCCACCAACCTGGAGGTGTGGGTATCTTTGACGAATATTGATACTCCCCCTCCTTTTGTGGTTCGGTCCATGTTTTGCGGCCGAAAAGCATGGTATGAGGTATAACCTGGTAGTGCTGGGGTGCTCTTGGAGCCTTGAACGAGGTTTCTGTTACTGCACAGATATCGATGTTCTCCATGCTAAGGAGAGTTTTGAGTGCATGCATCTTGAGGTTTAGACTTCTGGCATTGAGTAGCATTACTCTTAGTTTCTTATCCCTTGTGATACCTATGGAGGTGGGTTTGTCTTTTGAGCCTTGCCTAAAAAAGGCACTATGGGGGTGGCAATAGCCTTTGCCAATATCCAAAAGCCCAGGGGTGACAGGTGCAAGCTGTCCCTAGCCATAGTGGATGGCTTACGGAAATATCCATGGTTGTCTGAGACGTTTCTGTGTGTACTCCTGCAAATTTATGTTACGAATACCATGAAAGTTACTTTGACATGCTTGGCATTTTTAATGTGTGTGTGTGTGTGTGTGTGTGTGTGTGTGTGTGTGTGTGTGTGTGTGTGTGTGTTTGTGTGTGTGTGTGTGTGTGTGTGTGTGTGTGTGTGTGTGTGTGTGTGTGTGTGTGTGTGTGTGTGTGTGTGTGTGTGTGTGTGTGTGTTTGGTTATCACAACGGAATCAGTGACAGTCCATAATTGTCCATTACCCTATTGTACAGATTTTTTTATATTTCTAAACAACTATCAGGGTTCTTGATTTGTGATCATCCTTCTGTTTGTTTGGTAATGTGCAAAGCTATTGGTCAGACATTTCTTATAATTACAGATTACTTGCCCATGTTTAGAGTGTGCCATTGGAACTGCAGTACTCCATTGTGTGCTGAGATATTCAGTTTCTTGTTGTACATTAACATACTACAATGTTACCCGCAAGTTTTGCATTGATATTGGTGTAAAGCACTGGCTACTGCAAACTTTACGGAATCCAGCCCTGGGACGTATGCACGTAGTACCTGACATGCATTCTGTATTGAACATTCCATAAGTACAAAAGATCACCTGGTACAGTATTTTATCCTATAGTTGTGTAGTCACAGCTTAAACATGTTTGATTAACATTAACCTATTCTTCCGTAATGTCGGACAAGTAGATAAGACAGTAGGGTATTACAGTCTGATGTAAACACAGGTGGCTGCTGTATATTTAAAAAAATGGTACACAACCTTGTTTCAGACTGTTTAATTTGAAATTGATTTTGTAAACTGTGTATTATGACGATATTATAAAATGATGTACTTTGCCATTAAACCAGTCTTTACTATTGTGTAATTTTTATACTTATATTCTTACAGGTGCTAAGAAGAGATGATGAAATTGTTCTATTATGCACAGATGGTAGGAGCAGTGACATGAAAGAAGTATGTCATCCATGTGTTGTTCATTTTGCTGCCTTAGTTGTGGCTTTTGTTATTAATGACCTTTCATTGCTTCTGTTTAGCACTGTTTTTGCAGATGGCATCACTAAATGCAAACATATATACAAACCTTCTATAATGTAGCAAGAAGGTATATCTCCTGGGTCTATGTTATAATAGTGAATGATCAAAAGATTGAATTCTGTTATATCAACCACAAAAGAAAAAAACAAAAAAGAGCGAACAGCCAGAACTGCAAATTTTTTTCCCAGGGAAAAAAATTTGCTGTTCCCAAAAAAAAAAAAAAAAAAAAAAACACACTAAACAATATTTACACTCCCAATGTGGGGGCTGTGCCCTCCACACCCCTCCACTTAAATATATCAACTCCGGGATCACACTACAGTGCCGAAAACAGCAAAGTGACGGAAGCGGCCAAGCGGCTTCTTTCCCAGGGAAAGAATTCGCTTAAAAGCCGCTTCGTCATTATGCATTTTCGACATTTACAGTTCGATGAAGATGCATTCGACATAATGCGTCTTCGTTCTTCTGACAGGAGCCCCATCTCCTAAGTGTTAATTGTGTGCATATCACATTTGCTGTAGTCATCAGTTAGTGTAACCCTCCATATTTCACTGTGCTGAAATATTTTAGTGTATAATGAGATAAAATACTGTTTGCAGACAGTCTAAATGGTAGTTATCTGTGTTGTAATTGCAATGGGAGTCTACAAGTGATTGTTTTATGTAAAGCTTATATGCATGTGCTGAGGGATAACATACACCACATATTCTGTTGTTTTATCAGTATACAGGGAACAATTTGTAAGTATGGGAATGGAGTTCAGCTCACTCCATAGTATGCACATTTTGCCTGTTCATGTATTGCAAGGGTATCTATACCATCTTGTCATGTCAGTGAGCCATGTGCTCTTCTTGCACAGAAATGCAGGTGTCCTCAGTATTGGTATCAATGCACTTGGCAAACTTACATATCTTTTTGTACATTATCTGTACTAAGAAGCACTTTTGATGTGTGTTGTGTTTATGGAGCTTTTTAATTGATGTCCAACAAGTGCATATGCTGTTTCAGGATAACACCTATGTATGTCTGCGCAATCTACTTGTGCTGAGTGATACTTAAGTATGTATAAATATGATCAGAGAGCAATAGTTTTGTACATATATCATAACATGGCCTACATTGTAGGGACAGTCTGTAAAGATGTGACTCATACATTCCACTTTAATGTAATCTGAACAAACTGTCAGGATATCTTGTTACCCATAGTAAACTGTTAACTACTTTGCAAAAACATTGCAGCAATCCCATACAGTGTTTACATGTTGTGATTTGCTTAATAGCAAATATCCCACTTGGGATATATCAACATGTACAAGTTGTACATTTTATAGTTTCCTCATTTCATGGTACTGTATTATTGACACCTCAGCTTATTTGGTAGTTTTTCTTCCTGTTTTTGCTGAGATTCTCATAATTCGAACAGACTGGTGTTGCATAGAGTCTATGGTATTGTTAACCATAGATATGCTGTCCTCCCATGTGTGCTGTCCAGACATGCTGTTTGTTATTGCTAAATATACAAATATTATAACAGATTATGTTTTGTAAAATCATGTTGTTGTACAAGATATTTTGCTATTTTGAGGGGCACACTCAGTCAGTTCTCTGCATTGTCTTTGATTAGTGCCATCTATGGCTTGTATAAATGTCAATACTACAAATGCTCTTGGGTTAGGCCTTTGATGTGTAAGATTTAACAGCCTATCTTCTGTTTGTATTTTTCATCTGCACAGGCCAGTACTCTTATTTTATTATTTCAGGACACTACTCATGTATGTAAATTATTGCTCTTGTTCAGAAGGCATCATATAGTTGTGAGTATATTCTTGTGTGTTTACGTTATGTCATTTTAGACATTATATGCTGCAGCTGACATTCAGTAACATTTGCATAACTTGATATATATCTTTACTGCAGGTCTACTTCAAAATATTGACTTACCACATCACTGAAGATGAAATCATCAAGATGACATCTCCGAATCTTCACAAAATTGAACTCATGGAACAGCAAAAACTAACCCTGGGAAAAGAACCACTTGGCCACTGGGGGGGGGCTTCACCCCTCCCCTCTGATGTGGGGGTTCTGTCCCCCAACTAAATATACCAACTTAGAGATCACTCTACAGTGTGGAAAGGGCAATGTTCACCATGGGGGCCAAGTGGTTCTTTTCCGGCATTAGTTTTCGCTGTTCCAGGAGTCCAGTGCTGTGAAGATTCGGGGTTTGATAATGTGGTTAGTCGATGTTTTGAAGTAGACCCCTTTACTGCATATTGCTTTACACCAGTGATACGTGTAACTATACTATTCCTTGGCATGTGAATTACACACAGAGGTAGTCAGGTACTGGTGTGTTTGCAGGTCTCTTTAGGTGCTATTTTGGTATGTGGAATTGCTCTTTTCTCAGTTTCTCATAGCTATTTTCTGTTACACATCTACTACTCATGGTATTACTGACAGGTTATCTTACACACTCTTGATGTTACCAGACCCTACACTTTCACACACTCTCCAATCAGATTATGATGTTGTCTGACCCATTCCTTAAATTTTATGACTACATTACTTATGACATAGACTTCTTGCAAATCTGTTGTCCTTGCCAATCTGACTGACATAACAGGCTGTTGTTAGAGTTGGATATATTACATGTTGTGAAGGCAACACTACACATGGACTAATCCTTACTACTGACGCATTCCATCAATAGTTATTTCAATACTATACACACTTTTTTTAAATGTTGCATTGTTATACATACTGATGTTATGTTACCATTATGGTTTGTTAGTTACTGTTTTATATTTACTGTCCTGCTACAGCATCCTTAACAGTAAATATAACAAGAGACAATGTAGACATGCTCGATATCTGGCAGTGGATTCTGACTCCAAGGACCAGGAAGGCCATCAGGACAATGACTATGAGGGATCAGGACTATTAGGGGCCATTGTTTCTGCAGACAGACAATGATGACTTCCACCACTCCAGTCAGATGAATTGAGGGATCAGATATGGGATGTGGTCACACACATCTTCAGGACCCAGACGCATGATCTCATGGGAATGTTTTTCCAGGACATGGCATGGGCTATGCACGACTCATTCCAGAGATTGCACATGAGATCATTCATGATGTTTGACTCAGTCAAGGAGCGCTCTCATAAGTATTGTCTGTGTGTTTCACTCATGTCATGCTGCTGCTACAGTGTATTCTTACTTAGGTATTATTTCAGTTATATACACATTTCTGAGCACACTTCACATGCTGTGGTTATGCTTCTACTATATATCTTGTGATGCACGCTTCACAATTTGACTCTTATAGGGCTATATTATTTAGTTGCCTTTTGATGCATCATTGTGTCACGTGAATCTACATTGCTGTCATTTACACTTACAGTATTACAGACATGCAGGTAAGTTATTCCTGCACTCTTGCTCACAATATCATTTATGATCCCATATGACCTTGTGTGTGATGGGTAGGTCTGATGCAGATTGCTGGGGCTGTCATCCTCCTGTGATGTTATGCATATGCACATGTGATTGATATATGCACATTCTTCACAAACATATTTGTTGCAATAAAGGTATTGTGTATGTTTTTTTATATGCTTGCCGTATCAGGAAGTTTGCTACATTTGTGACATTGGTGTCTGAGAGATTCCCATGTGCATTCTCCTTTTGTGTGCCTTGTATTATCCAATTCAGTTCTATTCCTGCCATTTATGCTTATATTGCTCACCTGTGCGTAGCCTGTATCACTGTTGTATGACATTAACAACTTCAGTTGACTTCAACATGATGATTATGCCATGTTATGACACCATCATTTTAATGCCACTTTGCCATTTCATTACCCTGTCCCCTAAAATTGAGCATCATTGTATCACACTTAGTAAAGCCAACTGGATACCTATCTAACAATCTGCTAACCAGATTCAGCTTTGCAAACTCTTCAAAGAACACTCCTGTCCTTCCCTTGTCTCCAACCTCTTCAAACAACCCCACAGTTACAATCTAAAGTCTTAACCCCTATTGTCCACTTCTTCAATGTCCCAGAGCAAGACTTCATTGCACTAACCATGCCTTCTACAGCCTGATTCCTAAACTCTGAGAATCACTTCCTACTAATATTAAAGACCCCATGGTGTACCCACTATTTCATGCTCAGCTTAAAGATCATCTCAGTCCGAGTTGAGTTTGTCAATGTTTTCCCTCTGGGCACATAATCTAATAACCCACTCTGCTGTTCACGAGTCAGACACCTTTGTCTTCCTCACATTATTTCTCTGCACTCATATGTGACATCTCTTCCACATTGCATATATTGTATATAGTTAATTTCTGTGTGTCCTTACCTTACTTTTGCTATCTTTTACACTTTGTGCTGTATTTCTTCTCTGATTCATTATTTTCTTCTTCTCCTCTTTCCTCCTTACTCTAACTACCCCTTCCTATTGTTCTCACTGCTGTGTACTTTATTATTATTACTGTTATTAATTCAATGCTGTCTTCACACTACACTGTGTTTGTATCCATAATACTTCTGGTTAACTTGCTTGTCTACTGTCATTTATATTTATTTAGGCTGACACTGAAATAGGTCCATTTGGATCAGTGCTCTACCCCAGTTACCAAATTGAATAAGTAAATGAATAAATCCAGTGCCCAGCATCATGTTTATGCGACACCACTACCACTGTAGTGCACCTCTATAGGTTCATAGATTAATACTAGACTAACTGCCATTGTGGGCCACTTTAAGCTCAGCCAATTACCCCGTATGTGAACCAAACCCTGTGTGGTGTGTCTGTAAGGTAAACGTCTTAGCCATTATGCCAACCTCCCAGCTAAGTTTCTGGAATTTGTACACCTTTGCTGCCCCTGTTATTCATGTCTGCATTCCTTAGCAGTGTTCATTCTGCATAATATGCCTGCATTGCTTTGTATGGCTCTACATTTGTATGACAACAAAAAACAACCCACAGATAGACCCTTGTTATCTACTCATATAAATGCTTATTGCTGTAGCATGTGGTGTGCTATAGGTCTGTGCACCTAACTGTCCTTTGGTGTGTTCCTCATAAAATGTTTGGTTTGTTGGCAAATCACTGAGGATTAAAGTCACTAAATAATGGCAGACTTTTGAGTTTTATACTATATATCCTTCAGAAAATTCATACTAATGCAAAACCTGCTATTCTAGCAACATTCTAAGTTTATAAGATGAATATATAAAATCTGCCCCTGATTTTGGGCTTTTGTCCTCCATTATTTTTGGCTACGTCCATAATTTTTGTGCTAAGAGTTTGATAGGTATGTCTGGACCTCTGTTTTTTCTTAAATGTATATACAGTGTACAAGTCCTTTTATGTTTGAATGATTTCATGTACTATACATGACTGTGAGATAACTAAGGTTCAACAGCTCATTACAGGACACACTCAGACACAGAGACACGCACACAGTCATGCACACAGACATGTACACACATGCAACACACACACGTGCATACACGTGCGCACGCACACACACACACACACACACACACACACACACACACACACACACACACACACACACACACACACACACACACACACACACACACGCACACACGCACACACACACACACACACACTCTCTCTCTCTCAAACACAGATTTCATACAGCACTTTCCTACAGGCAATTTATAGGATTACCGATTTATCTCCATATTATGCCTTTTGGATGTGGTTAGAAACCAGAGTCACAGTAAAACCCCATGTAGACACAGGGAAGACATGCAGCTCCAAAGAGAAGACATTTTATCCAGGTATCAAGCTGGAGAATCAAGTGTTGTGAGGCTAATAAGTAGACAACATTAAATGGCATATGCATACATCTACTTCAACCCTCATGTGAAAGGTGATGATGCCTTTTCTGTTTTGTCTTGTTGACCTGTAGTGCCTTAAAGGTGGAATTCCTTATTGAAAATTATTACTATTATTATAAGATTTAGTTAGTGTTATGAATGCATTCTTCCTCTAACACACAAGATTAGCTAAATAGTTAATGTGAGATACCATAGAAAGTCATAATTTCTGTCTGATGTGTACTAGGTCTGTATGCATATTTATTTATTTGTGCTTTGTTGACTGGTTAGTCCCGCTAGACCAATGACCTCTTTCAGGGGAGACTCAAGATCATGTTCATACTGACTAGATGAAATTTGACCAAGGGCTAAAGAATTTCCCTTGCTCTTTTTGACAAGTGCCATGGGATCTTTTACATCCACTTGTGCTACCACCTCCTCAGGCAGGTGAGACCTCAGTCTAACATGTCATCTAAAAGCTAAAAGTTTTGTTTGGCTGTTCACAAAATTAGTGTCTTCTGTTCAAGAAGTAAAACATTGGGCTGGATTCCATAAAGTTTGCAGAATCCAATGCAGTCCGCTGCTAGCCGTACAGAAGTTATGGATAAGCCTGTAGTATGTAACTATGCCTCAGTGAACTTAGAATATCTTGGCACATAACAGAATGTCTCAGTAGCAACGGTGCCCTGATATCAGTTGCAGCTACTCTCAAGTTATGAGAAATATCTTACAAAGCATGATGTAGATTAACAAATTTATGGAAATACTATCCTAGTATAAGCTCATTGACATTCGTAAATACAACAGAATCTCTCCAGTAAGCTTAGAGACAACTACAGAATATCTCTGTAAGTCCTTTATTGCTAAAATATACTAGCTCATGCTTACAAATGTTGAAATATGTAAAATTTTGAATAAACAAATTAGTAAAGGCGAAGGGCAATCACAGCCACATTGCCACAGCTAACAGTAGCTAACAATATGTTTGGGACATGTGTGAGGAACACAGGTAAAGCACACACCCAAGGAAACAGGGAGACAGAAAAGCAGATGTGGGGTATGGGTGAAGAAAGGGGAGACACAAGAGGTATATTGGAACAGGAAAACCTGAGAGTAAAAGGGACATGGGCAATGTTTTTTTCTTTGGTGGGAATAGGCCCCATTTATTTTAAGAATAGAAGAAAAGATAAAGATAGGGAAAGAGGAGGAGAAGGCCATCACAGCAGGTATACCCATATAAGAAATATCACAACACATGACAAAGGTTAGAAATAAACTGTAAAGACAGGTAAGTTACACAGTGGCACAGTGCACAACACGGGCAATAGGAAGTTGATAAACAGGATGGGGATGCATACCAGCCATGGTGAAATGCAGAAGTACATATATCCCTAGGGACTATTACATTATGACATGTTGCAAACTGTGTGGCAGTCATACCTGGATGAGCATGACTAATGGTAGTTGTGTGTTGTAGGGTAATAAATAGGGATCACAGTAAACACTGGATATAAAACAGTATCCAAGTAGAGTGTCAGACAAGCAACATCAGTTGCACTGCTGGCAGACTACTTGGATATTGTGAACAAATGCATCTCTTGGCATGCTGGAAAATACCAGCACAGGACAGAGTAGAACCTTCAAACATGCATTTGAAAGGTAAACAACCAAGCACACTGCCAAAAACAGCATTATTGGAGCAAAACAACAAAGTGGCTACTGACTACACAAGCAGGTGTACATAACCCAAACATATGTGCAATTGAATGCATGTCACAGACATATGCCGTGTCAAAGGCAACTCAAAGGTGTAGGCATATATGTATGACCTTCAGTGGCAGAACAAGAAATTATTTGAAAGCAATTTCAATAAAGATACGCATACACACACCAATGACATGTAATAATAATAATGATAATAGTTCACATATCTAAGATTAATGCTATATGAACAATACCAGGTTGTGCACATACATTTCTACAATGTATACTAGTTAATATGTAACATACAAGTACAACAAGTGCAAGGATGTATTACAAGCAGTAGCCAGCAACTTGTGTGCATATGTCCTGCATTGGTATAATGGCCATAGAGTTGGCACATGGTGACCCTGTAAACAGCTACATGAAAATGGGTGGGAATTCCAACAAAGGAGAACATATGTTATGCATATGTGGAAGATTGCAAGATATATGACATACCTACAAAGATGTAAGGGAGATAGACAGCATGGACCCACACTAAGGAAGACATGGAATCAAATCTCCATAAGCAAACGATAAAGCAGGACAACAGTATGTAAGGTGACATATTGCAAATGCATGTATACATCACATAGGGAGGTGTTGAAGTCAACCCAAACTACATAGAAGCAAATGGCCAATGTACGTCACATGGACAGACTGCATTTTTGATGTCAATAAAAACGGGCATGTATAAATCACACACACAGCATTGTGCAATCATATAACAGCAAGAGGCACATGTAAGAAAGCGAAGAATTGGTATTACATACACATATACTGTCATGCCAATGTACAACAACATGCGGAAAAAACACCTCTGTTTATATGTTACTGACCCTGGTTATTGCAGAGCACAGGGCAGTCCTATGAGCAACATTACAGACAATTAACATAAAGTCAGTGGCTGCTCACAGTTCCAAGGTACAATGTTGTTTTTCAATGGCTCAGAGTACATGCAGAGACATGTACATAAATCACTGAATATGCTGAATGAACATTTGCTGAAATGTGTGAACTGGTGTGAAAATAAGGAATGGATGTGGAAATGTAACATATGCCAAAGATGGCATACTGTACTGTTACTGAATAAATTATTATTACCATATTGTGTACATAAACATTACATTGTGTGTTTGTATTTATTAAAGGAGGACTGACAATGTGTATGAGATACATTTATATGATACAACATGGCATCAGCATTGTCAACACATGCCACACACAATGCCAGTATGCCAGTGGGATAGCATGACAAGTGTCATCCAAAACACAGGGACAATGACATGTCCTCCTGTTGAACACACATGACATGGCAATCCACAGATGAAACCCATACCACAGCGATATTGGTGGAATATGACAACATGTTAGTTACAAGTTACTGTCAATAACACATATTTACAGTGGAATTGTCACAGCAGTAACAGCATGTTAACTGCAGAAAATCATGGACAATGGAATGTTGATGAAAAGTCTAATTTGGAGGTGTATGGCATGCATAGGTTGAAACATAATGCTAAATGTCACACGACATCTGCAATGTACATTTGGACCTGTATCACATAGGCATGGCAGCAAAATGCTATGAATGCACAAGTGTGCATGTACAGTCCAATCACTGAACTCGCAAACATCATGGTGGCAGCATTACACAAGTGGATCACACAGACAAAACTTATTCTGCTGAGGTGACCACCCTCATGGGCTTGAAGATCTTGAATGATCTCCCAGACTATCTCCCTGAATGAGTCACGCATAGCCTGTGCCATGTCTGAGAAGAAATTTCACATCATGTCCCTCATCTGTGTATTAAACACATTGGTCACTACCTCCCAGCACTGCTCCTGATAATCATATTGTTGGAGTTCCTGACTTCATCTCCTCTGCGGTGCAGCAGAGATGATGGCACGTGCAGTTCCAGCTTCCTCAACATCATCCTTGTCTCCATCATGGTCTTCATCATCAGAGGAGGACGCTGGCAGTGGTCTGGCATGTGCTCTTCACTGATGTCTGATGGGTGAGTGTCCATGGATCCTATCCTCTGTGAAGGTGAATCACAACACAGGACAGAAATTAAATATTTATACATGATACTGCATGTCTACATAACATACCCACTGTGACACAATGAACAGGCAGAAAACAATAAATTTGAAACCACAGAATACCTTATGGCCATAGTCAGGTGTACCACAATATGACATGCATGTCTGTAATCAAAAAACATAACAATGAAACAAATGTCTATTAGGCTGCACATTCCTGGGAAAATTGTAGTTGACATTAAAATAAAGCAGATGTGTACATCTGCAATCTAACACGCATTAATTAACATCCCATCTACGTGATCTCTGCATATGAGAATAAAGATATATCAGCATGCATTGCAGCTGTCATTAAAAACACATTTTCAGATGAAATGGCCAAAATTAATATGTAGGTAAATTTATAATTAACAGTTTTGCTGCTAGCAGATGAGTCTACCTTGAAAAAACAAACAAACAGGGAAAATGAGAGCATAATACTGATAGCAAGATATATATTTTGTAATACTTGTGACATATGCCTCAGTAAATTGTCCAGCTGACAATCTGACAAAATATCACTGTTTCCATGTTTCTTGCATTGCATGTGTGGCCTGCACATTTAAGTTGGTGCGTGAATGACAACTGTATTCCATGTGAATGTAATGAGTCGCAGGAACAACCACCAATTAACATATTGGTATAATGAAGATACAATGAGATGACAATCCAGTGCAAAATATAGATGCCACATGCAAAACAGCTGAATACGGGATACTGGCTGACCCCACATCAATTTTTGGAATGCAGCACAACACACTAGTAATAATGTGCAACCCCATACACTGTGACAGACTGTGACACATGAAAACATACTATATGTTGTACAAACAGTAGTGTCTGTCCACAAATGTATAAGTGGCTTACATACATTTATTAGCAATCATTACCTTGCAAAATGCAGCCAGCATGATTCTGATTGCTGATTATCATTGCTGATTATGTAACAGAGAAGTAGAAATATTGAAAAGGAATGTTTCTGTACACATGTACTCCAAAACACAGAAAGCAAGTTTATTTTAACAAAACCATCGAAGGTTTCATAGACAAACAGAATGCCCACAGTGAATAGAATATAGTCAGCCAATAACAGTGTCAACACTAACATACCAGATACCCATTCAGTACACAGAAAAGCTATATATGGTACATCAATAACTAAAAACTCCATTCTGCAATATAACTATATCCAATATAAACATGTCAACAGAGACATTAAAAGCAAAAAAAATCATTGACTTGCATGCAAAGCACAACCTTCAAAAGCACTGTGACAGTTATACAGAAATAACAGGTCTTCCTCTTCTTCCACACTAGCCTCATAGACCTCTTCTGTCACATTTCAGTCCCTTACAGACTGCAGATCCTAAGGCTCTTCTAAGTCCTTCTCTGTTTCTATACCATATTCATAAGCTACTGCTCGGGATTTATTGCTTCTATTCTTCTTAACGCTCTCTCTCACTATCTATCTGCATCACTAACTTTCTGGCTGCTATTTTCCTGACTGAAACTAACATTCTATTTTGCATGTACTATAACAGTCAATGTCACACATTGCACTACCTACGTATTATTTTTGGGACACTACCTACATCGTGGTGAGAGTGACTATCATTGTCTGTAATGTTTTAACTCTATACAATTGTCTAGATGTGTAGTAATATACTGTAACATCTTGTAACATAGTTTGTTCTTTCAACTTATTTTGTATAGTATTTCTTTTTTTTTTTTTTTTTTTTTTCAAAACAGGTTTATTGTTTTAACATATAAGAGAAATATCATAACAATTTTATACAAGTAATTAAAAAAGGTATTATTATAATATTCAACAAAACAACTAAAGTATTTACAAAGACATCCACTACAATCAGATCAATTAATTAAACTAAAATACCGTGCTATTGAAATTAGAATTTTTTTAACAAATTTTGTAAATTATCCCATACAATATAATATGATGTTTTTCTAGTTGTTCTCATTCTAATTGTGCTTATTTCCATATGGCACATTATATTCATAACATTTTTAAATTCATTGAACGAAGGAGGTGTATCTGAAATCCAATTTCTAGTTATTATTTTCCTGGCCACTGCTAGGATAGACCATAACAAGGGAAGCTTAATCTTTTAACACATTGAGGTACAGGTGTGTTGAATAATATAAGAGACTTAGAAATAATGAAATTATCTGTAAAAGAGCCTGCAAAAATTCATTAATTGACTTCCAGTATTCTTTCAACTTCATACAGTCATAAAACATATGAGCCCAGTCAGCATTAATTTCTACATTACATCTCTTACATAGATTATCTTTATTATTTATTTTATTCATCATCAAAGGTGTATAAAAAGATCTATGTAAAAATTTCCATGTATAAAGTCTCCAGACAATGGAAGATATAGTTCTATAAGCAGATTCCAATATATATTGTTTATCTTGTTGAGTTGGTGGGTCCCCATTAATAGAGGTGAAATAATTCCAGTATGAATCTACACTGTAAAAAGTTTCTTGTCTGATAATTTTATGTATATATGAAAGTTTACTTTTATCAGAAACTTTATGCTGTAAATTTAATATCAAGTAATCAATCAGTTTTGGAATAGATTCTTTAAATGTTATAGACATTAGATCTATTCTATCAATGAGATGTTGTCTAAAGATCTGAACCTCTAACCAGCAAGTTTCTCTTAGATCAAATTCTTGTTTTAAGAAATCTAGATTTTTAACTTTATTATCAGATATCAGCTGATACCAGTACTTTAGATCATTATCTATAGCTAAATGAGCTCCTTCAGAAGTAGATGACATAAGCATACCCTGAGTATACATTATAGGGAATACAATAAAATTCCATTCCCTATACTTAGGGTGCATAAATATAAAGTTACGATAACTAATAATAATATTTAATGGGTAACAAACCATATGTTTAGGTGTAATAGGTGAAGTACAAAATTCCTTTAGCAACCACAACATGGAGTTATTTACAATCATATTTTTATGTGTTAAGGAGATTTTCATGAAGTGCATACTAATTAGCGCACAATAATCTTTCCATTTTGATATATGACTGATCTATTAATAAAGTAATAACTTTTATAATAGAAGAGATAATATATAAATTAAAGTCTGGAAAAGAAATACCTTGAGACCAGCTATTAGTATGTTTCTTTAATGCAATCCTAGGTCTATTAGGTGCCCATAAGAAATTTAACATTAGTGTATTCAGTTTCTTGATAATTATTTTGTAGGTGAAAGTATTATTGATTGTATTAAGTATAAAATCTTGGGGAATATTATCATTTTAATAATTGTAAGTCTCTCCTCCATAGTAAAAACATATTATTCCAGGTATTAAAAAGATTTTGTATATTAAGAAAACAGGTATTATAGTTATTATATATAATAGATTTAATATCTTTAGATAGTATTATACCTAAATAAGTTATCTGACCTGAATTGGGTACATATTTAGTAAAATCACTAATGAGAATATTTTTTCGTGTATATATAGGTAGTATTTTAGTTTTTTCTTCATTGAATATTAAACCAGAAATACTTTTAAAATTCATCATTTTATCAAATAAAGACTGCATAAAAGAATTAGATCCTGCTGATGTAATTAGAACATCATCTGCAAAAAGTTGAATTTTTGATGTTGTATTTTTGTCTATTTCAAAACCCTCTATGTCAGTACTGTTTCTAATCAAATTAGCCCAAGGCTCCATTACTAAAGTGAATAATAGTGGAGAAAGTGAACATCCTTGCTTTGTACCTTTAAGAATGGGTATTTTTTGTGAAACATATGTTCCTACCTTAATATAAGCCAGCATTCCTTTGTATAAATGCTCAATTAAATTTACAAATGCATCAGAGAAGTTTGTGCATTTCAGTAAGGTAAACAGATAGTCCCAACTTACTGAATCAAATGCTGAACCTATATCAAGACTAATAAGTGTTAAATCTTTCTTTTTCCTATTTGCAAAATCAATTAATGTTAAAGTTCTTCTTATATTATCAAAAGTATTTCTATTTACAATGAAGCCCGTCTGATCTATATCTATAATGCTGGGGATGATTGTCTTCAATCTATCAGCAAAAATACTCATACACATTTTATAATCAACATTAAGTAATGAGATGGGTCGATATGAAGAACATCTAGTTGGATCTTTATTAGGTTTTAAAATTGGTGAAATAAATGTATATTGCCAAGATGGGGGGGTTATTAACTCAGTTTGGGCCAAAATAAAAACCTTATGTATTAATGAATATGTAGTTTTAGAAAGGATTTTATATATCTCTGGTATAATACCATCATTACCCGGTGCTTTGTTTGATTTAAGCTTATTTATTTGTGTAATAACTTCTGTATATGAAATACTCTTGTCCAATAGTTTAATCTGTTGTTTATTAAGCTTTTATTCATGTCTGTGGTTATAAACTCCTTTATTTTATCTTTAGGTTCCATGTTAATGTTGTTATGGTTAATCTTGTGAAAGTGATTTCTAAATTCATCCAGTATTTCTGGTATACTAGAAACATTCTTCTTTTTCCTTAGAGAAAAGATTTCTTTGATATGGTTTTGTTTATTCAATCTTTTTGTTTTATTTTTAAGTCTATGTAAGTATTTGGGGCTTATTGAATAAGACAAAACTTGTATTTCTCTAAAGTTATTTTAACTTTATGAGTTAAAATTTCTTTGTATTTCTCATTTAGTTTGTTTATTTCTTCAATAACTTTCTTGTCCATAATATTTTCTTTATTATTATGTTTATAAGAGTCTAATTTACTTTGAATATCCAACAATTCCTTATCCCAAGATTTCCTTTTATTATTATACCATCTGATACTTTGTCCATATAGATATGATTTTAAGGCATCCCAAACATAGACAATGGAGACTTCAGGAGTATTATTTATGTCTAGAAAATGTTGTACTTCTGAAAGTATATATTCTTTATAGTCTTTTAGCTGAGTTAAGTATGCTGGTATCCTTTTGATCTGAACATTATGAGTATTTTTTATCATGAATTCAAAATCAATTGAGTTATGATCAGATATAGGACATGAAATGATTTTGGAATTAATTAAATCTGTTACCATCTGGTTAGAAATAAAGACCCTATCTATTTTTGAATAAGTTTTGTATCTGTTAGAAAAAAAGGTGTATGGTAATGATTTTGAATCTATCTGATTATTAATATCATTCAAATGATAAGAATTAGCAAAATCATTTAAATGTTTTGCATTAGATGTAATTCTTCTTTTCCTTATAGTGGTAGTATCACTTTCATGTAGTATACAATTAAAATCACCAGCTAAAATAATATCCCCTATAGAGAATGATATGATCTTATCAATATGATGTTTCACTGTATTAATACCAATTCCAGGTATCCAATATACATTAATTAAAGTGTAAGTCTTCCCATTAATTTGTATTGTAACCATACAAAACTTTCCTTTGTCATCCTTTAAAGACTTAATGGTTTTAGGAATGGGCATACTTTTATTCCATAAAATAGCCACTCCTCTTTTTTTCAGAGTGTGCTCTGAACTAACCAATACTGTATACTTATTAGTGGCTAGTTTATCAATATCTTTTTTCAAGAGATGGGTTTCTTGCAGGAAGACTAGATTGGCCTTGTGTAAATTAATGTATCCTATTAGGCTTGCCCTTTTACACGGATTATTCAATCCATTAATGTTTAAAGAAATTCCTTTTAAAGATGTCATTTGGCATTTTTAAAACTCAAGAATCTTATGATCGAAATAACAAATAACAAGATAAATAATGTTACATCTCCTCTTTTAGGTGTACCTTTAAATATAGCTGTATTTATTAAATCTCTTATGGGATTTTGTATAGGATTCAATTTTGTTTGTAGTGACAATGAGTATACAAAATATATTGTGGATGTCAAAACTATATACATATAACAATGAACAAGTGAAAATAATGTAAGGATTAAACCTTGCATCCAGCCTGGAGTTGAAAACTCCAACTTAGAGTAGTATTTACTACTCAAGTTAACCCCCTACCCTAAGCAGCAGTACCTCCGCTACCACCTTATCAATTTAATACTAGTTATATTTAACTGAGGTTAACAGTTTTCAATTCAATTATCTATCAAGACAAAACTACACATTTGGTAAAACAGCATCATATAAACTAAAATAAACTTTTTTTTTTTTTAAACTGTTCATACTACTATATAGATCTATGTAATATATAACACTTGTATAGCATTCAAATAATCTTGATGTTAGAAATCAAGAGGAGAGAAAATTAGGTTCTAACATTCATTTAAATCAAAAACTTTGGCTAATATAATTCAGACATTACATATATTAAGATGCATCTATTTTCTGTCATGTGAATACTATTAACAGCTTCCAAAAAAAAAATCTTGAATTGTTTGTATATGAGCATTTACTTAAACTCATTATTGTCAATAGAGTAAAATATTGTATTCATAAAAATTATTATAAATCATATTGCATAGTTATGCAAATTCTCAGAAACACTTGCATTATTAAAAAAAAAAGCCATCACACACATACACACAGACACACACACACATACACACACACATACACACACACACACACACACATATATATATATATATATATATATATATATATATATATATATATATATATATATCTGATCTCACTGAGTTATGTCCTTGTTGAGCACTATCCTACTTGCTGTCCCTAGAATAAATCTGTCTGCTTTATAGAAAATAATGCACAGCAAACACATTTTAGTAACCAGATTTTACAATCATGCTAACCTACTGCTTTAAAATATATCACATGACATTTCTTCCAGAATAGAATTATAAAATTGTTTATGCTTGTCAATCAGATGAATTAAATGAATTATAATTTGTATAGTATTTCTAATGTAATTTGTATTGGATTGGATTATACTGTATTTGTATTGTACTGTATGTGGAGCTTCTCTCCTCGGGCCTCTGCAGAAAATGGGTTCTGTAGACCCAGTCAGAAAGAAAGAAAGAAATAATTATTATTTAGGTTGTGATCTACACTTCAAAACCTATCTTCAGCAAACATGGCCTGCTGCTAACTGATATGTAAAATAGCTTTATGTACACATATGTATTATCTGACTCTTGCACTTACCTTAATGATGCATGATGGGTATTCCTGTATTATAAGTAGCATACATGGTAATGTAAAAAATACAAGTCTGTAAAATGATATCTATTTTATTTGCAAAATCAAAATCAAAGAAACAATCAAACAAATCAAACAAAATCAAAGTAACTGACATACCTGCCTCCCTGCACTGCCCCTTCAGTGTGCTGTGCAGTCTGCAGCTATCTTTTGGAATCCAGCCCAATATATTTTGCTGAAATTGATTGCATAGCCACTAAGGGTGACATGATACTTTTACTGGCTGTGAAAAGTGTGCCTCCTCCTCTTTTTGTCTCTCTCTGTCAAGCACACACATACATATGCACACACTCACACATGCACACACTCAAATATATGAACATGAAATAAACTGATTAGTTTGGAGTGCAGCTCTCTCCGCCACTACACGCACATTTAGGTATTTAACATTTCTTTCACATCTGGTAATAGTACATTTCCAGGATGGGTCTGACCATTTAGGAACATATGCTATTTTATTACTTTTATAAAGACACTCCCAATTTTAGGAAAATGATTGTTATTTTCCCTAGGTCTGGAATTCCAGTTAAAACGCCTGCCAAGAATTTGTCTCATGGATATGTGCTATTACAATGGCACAGTGCTATCTCGATCACATGCCTTAAGAAATCACTTATTTAATGATAGCATTGTAGAATTCTTTTAGTGCTTTACTTTTCTGCTAGCATGATGATTTTATCTTGGTATTATTCCATAGCTGATACTTTTACACAATTTAACAAGATCAGACCTTTTGTATAAATTTTTAATCATAATACTAAAGATTTAACAGCCTTTCTTCTCATTTTTAATTTTTGGGAGGCACCTTTACAGTATGTTCTGTGTGAAAAGACCCATTCTCATTGACAGATCTACCCAGTTAATAAATAAATGCTGCATGTATTGCTAGTACTATAGAAGTATTGTTAAAACGTGTATGCTGTTAAGATAAAACAGAGTTTTATCTCTGCCATCTTTACACCATTGTGTCACATAGCAGAGATATTTATCTTGCTGCCACATGTTTGGCACATACTGATTTTCCATTGGTGTCATGTCACAAAATAGAATGGATAGTGTCAGGACTAGTAATGCATATGTAAGAATCCACTTATTCTCCATTTGCCTGGTTCTTGATGCATATTTAAACACATCTGGCAATAGGAGTGTGCTGAAGATATACGTTTCAGTTTGCCTTTTATTATTATTTAAAACTGGAAAGGAAAACAAAAACTGTTTGTAGTTAAATTCTGAGCATTTTATACAAGTTCTGAGAATGTTCTTAAGTACAGAAAATAATGGAAACAGTAGAGAGATGTGTGCGTGTGTGTGTGTGTGGGCTCACATATGTGTGTGTGTGTGTGTGTGTGTGTGTGTGTGTGTGTGTGTGTGTGTGTGTGTGTGTGTGTGTGTGTGTGTTTGTTTGCATATATGCTTAGTGTATCATGGAGCTAGTTGATGCTTATGATTTGATCATTTTTATTTTTGGTGTAAGTTACTGTCCCCCACAAGTACTCTCATTCAGATCATGTGACTTGAGCTGTGTTTGTTGTCGGGATGAGCCATGGCTAATTTTAGTCCCTTTTGCATATTGTAGGTCTATCTTAATTCTGGGGCCTACAGCAATCCAGAGACATGTACCACTGCTTTGTCTTTCTATGAGGAGGCAAAACTTTGTTACAACATTTGCAGGAGTAGTTTATCACTAGTGACTGAGAGTGGTGTTGTTGCAAATAGTAGCCACATATTGCACCTAGTTCTGGAACTGCTGTGTGTAGGTAGAGACTGTGTACCCATTTAGATGCTAGTTTGCTATATACCATTGTGTGCCATGAGAATACAATATGAGTGTCATTGCCTTTTCCAAGAAGTGTTGGTGTTCCCTACAGTCCCTCCCACCTATCAATCCCTGCTTCTTATTAACTTTATCCAATGGACAGTTGTTCTTATAAAATACAAGGTCTCATTTTTCTTATTACAGGAATGTGGTCTTAATATAACTATTTAACTGGAGGGAAATAAATTAAAAAATAATACTGTTGTCCCAAACAAAAAGCTAAAGGTGATATACCAAATGTTTAAAAATTGATGATATCCCAGCTGTCTAAAAAATTGACAGGCTACAGATGATTTACTGGTGTTTACTGTAACTTTTTACATTTATGCATGGAGAGACGTTGATTTTTTTTTTTAATCTGAAGGGGCCTCGGAGTCTTTTGCAGTTTTCATAATCCAGCCCATTTGTAAAGGAATTCATTATTCCTGATACAGAGTATGTTAAAGAGATGAGGGCTGAAATGTTGAAGGAAAATGTCAGGGGTAATGACAGGAGAGGAGAGAACAGAGGGAGAGAGAGAGAGGGAAGGATGTGAGAAAAGAAGAAGGAGAACATGTACACTGAGTGGAGTGAGGTCATGTGTGTTCAAGGATAGGTAGAGGAGCATATGTCTTAGAGTTTAGAAAGCACCGAGAGAGAGAGAGAGAGAGAGAGAGAGAGAGAGATCTTAAGACTAGATCTAGCAGAAATGAGGGTGTCAACAAAATATGTGGGCTGGGAATAGGTTCTCAAGGCACTCAAGTTATTAGGGATTAATAATGTCTTGCCCAGATAGAGACAGATTTTGAAAAAAAGAATGTTTTAAAGGGGAAGTGGGAGGGTGAGAATTTGAAGAGAATGGAGTAAAGACATTAGAGAGTGGAGTTTTTTTATGAGGTAGGAGTGCTGGATTTAGGAATCATTTAGAAGGAATGACAGTAGGGTGATAAAGAAGCAGAAAACATACTGTGTAGAAAATAAGGGGAGCAGTGAAAGGAAAAAGAGAAACATTTGGAATATTAAGAAGGGTGGAAGACAGAATGAGTGTTAGAGAGAGGATAAGGATAATCGTCAAGCTAATTTAGAAGATATAAGAGAGAGAGAGAGAGAGAGACAGAGATGGGATTAAAGATAATGATGCAACTATATGGGTTGGAATGGATTTACTTTAGATTAACAAATCCCCAGTATGTGAATTACACTTCCTCATTTCCAGATCACAGAATCAGTATTATACTGAGATTATTGATGGTATTATATGTTCCAATAATTTCTTGGATGGCACTAGTTGCCATCTGGAACATGTATTAAGAGCTTTAACACAGGGAGAAGTTTTAAGATTTAGAAGATTACGTAGTAAATGGAGTGACCTTTTAATGGAAGCTGAGAGAATGATTAGAATTTTTAGTGAATATAATTATTCTAATGAAATAATAAGGCAGGCATATTGAACAGCATGTGATAAATGGAGAGGCCGAGAACACTATCTCTAAGGCCAAGAGCACTCCATTGGTGGAACTCAACAATATCTCAGACTGCCTTCTAAATAGCATGAAACATAACCTGTTAGGCTCTCTGAAATCACTATTTAACCATAGCCTTCAAACAGACTGTACCTTATGAAAGGAGAAAACAACTGTCATCCCTCTGCACAAAGGTGAGCTATCTACAGACCCTGTAAACTGCATAACCATAAGATTCACTAGTCTTAAATGTAAAGCTTTAGAAATAGTTATGGAAATGAGCAATAATGACACAGGAAAACTCTAGACACTGGGTCTAACCCAGCTTGGTTTCATCAAGGGGCAGGTCATGTCAACTCAATCTGGTGGACATCTTTAAGAAGGTCACCAAAGCAATAGATGAGGGCAACAGGGCTCACACTGGTTACTTTGACCTAGCCACTGCATTTTAAAAAATATCTCACTTGGGCATTGTTGACAAACTCAAGAGGTTAGGTATAAACATTTATGTAACCCTGTGGATAGCCATCTGACTCATAGACAGGACCAAGGAAGTTAGAAATCGGGAGTCCACCTCTACAAAGAGGGCAGTCACCAGCAAAGTCCCTTGGGGATTGGTTCTGCCAATTCTCCTTTTTGGCTTCTGATTCTCTGGAGTGAAGGCCAGCATCAAGGGCCTTTGGCTGATCAGATTTACAGATGATTGCAAATTAGGAGCAGTCATTGAATCATCACCAACACTAATATTCTCCAAGAATGGCTGACACAGACAAATAACTGGTATTGGAGCCATGGACTAAAGCTAAATGCCAAGAAATGCATAATAGCACCCTTCAGGAATTCAGCCACGATTGGTAACTATCATATTGACAATACATCTCTAAGAACTGACCCAGAAATCATGGTCTTGGGTTCTCACATAGACATTAAGCTAGCCTTTGATTATCACCTGTCTGTGGCAGTGATTCTATGTTGTACAACTTATAAACAAAGGTATAGCATCTAGGTCCAAGGAGGTCATTGTTTCACTGCATTCATCAGGTCTGTCACTGAGTACAATGCCCCCAATGGTATGTAGCTAACCAAGCACATTCAACAACTGAAACCTCAACAGAGTTTCCTCACTAAAAGAATACAGGGCATAAATAACATGCCCTATTTAGACTGCCTCAAAGCCCTATCCCTATATTGTGTTTCCTACAAGCTGTTGAGGGGAGATCTATGGCTAGTATACAAGGCACCATCGGACCCACTCTGATGAACCTTCCCCATATCTGCAAAACAAACAGCACCAGAATAATCTATTCTAAAGACATAAACCTTGCTTATGATATAAGTAGAACCAGTGGGAGAGGCAGGTATGTATCCATGAAAGTACCCGTTGTATGAACAGACTCACCATTCATGTGAAGCAGAGATTCCTTCATAACCAAATTCAAGTGTAACTTGAACAGTTGGAAGGGGGACAGGAAATTCATCCCTGGTTTGGGACCCATGTCTCTAATGGTCACAGGCAACCTGCAAATGGTTAATCTCCCAGGCTTCTGTTTTTAATGTTTCATCTCCAATGCCATTGCTTACACTTATCAAGGATACCAGAACCTGTCAAAGATTTGGGATGCATATGTAAGCTTAAAAAGGCCTCAGTGGCTGTTAGCATAGTACACACCTATGAACCTATTAGGTGTAAACAATAACAATAAGAGATGCTATAGAAATAGTAATTGTGTTAATAAACAGGTAATGTATTTTGTATCTGAATATGGCGTTTTACTAAAGTTTTAGAGAGTTTAATACATAAACATTGGGATATACTGAGGGAGAACGTGTTTTTTCCTTTAAGAAAGGGAAAAGTATTAAGGACATGTTGGTCCATAGTTATTTTGTTAGGGAGAAAGTAAGGTTTGATACTTCACTATCACATGGTATTTTTCCATGTGATAGTTGTAATGTTTGAAAGTTAAGTGATCACTGTGGTGGAGAATATTAACTGAATGGCGTTTTTTTAACACTGGCCTCTTTACTTGCAATTCAAGCAGTGATGCATATAATATGTTACCATATGTATGACATGCATGCAAAAGGCAAACAATCAAGCACAGTGCCTAACAGAAGTACTGCAGAAGCTCAATAAAATGTCTGCTACATACACAAATAGGTGTACAGAACCCAAACAAACTTGTAATGGAATACGTATATGTTACACACATATGCTATGTCAAAGACACCACACAGGTGTAGGTGTATATGTATGACTGTCAGTGGCCTAAATGGAACATACATGTACAAGGTCAATACACATACACACACCAATGACAAGTAAGAATATTTATTAAAATATAACACTACAGCTTAAAAATATATCAGGTTGTGAACATGGATTGCAACAATGTACACTAGTTAACAGACAAGTATAATGAGAACAAGGATGTACTGCAAACAGTGGCCAGCGACTTGGGTGCAGATGTCCTGCTTCTCAAAATGGCCACACATTGGGCACATGTTCACCATGTCAACAAAATAATACATGGCAATTGTCAATAATTGCAACATTGGCAAATATATATGCAAAACACAATATGGAAATATGAAGGTGGAAGGGAGGTAGACAACATGGACCCATATCAGAGAAAAGTGGGATAAGGTAAGTTGACACACTGTAAATGCATTTGTACAGCACACAGGGTGCTGCAGCAGCCACAGCCAAAATACATTTAACCAACTGGAAAATGTATGTCAAATGGGCAGAATGATTTTTGATGTCCACAGAAATGGCTGTGTATAAAACGCATATACACAGTAATGTATAATCATGTAGCATAGGTATGCAAGCTAAGAATTTCAAGCACATACACATATACTGTCATGCATATGTTGAATAAACAAATGCAGGTATATGTCACACACCTTGCTCATTGCTGAGCAGAGGACGCTCATGTGGGTATCATTAAAGCACGTCATCATTAAATAACTTAATGCTTACATGTTAAAGGTACAACTGTGTGCCATTGTAGATCTGACTGTGCAGACACATGTACAATCAGCTAATGTGTACAGCACTTTGTGGAAGGTGTGAACTTACATGAATAAGTAATGGATGTTGAAATTTAAGATACAGCAAATGCGACGTATTGTACTGTTAACAAATAACTTATCTGTACCACTGTATATAGATTATGGACTGTATATAGATATGATATATCTGTATATGATCCCACATGACATTAGCATTGCCAACGCATGGCACACAACACCACATCAAGTTAGTGAGACCTCATGACAACTGTCATCAAAAACACATGGCAAATGTTCTGTCCTTCTGTTGCGCATACATGATATGGCAATACACAATTCCAAACCATTCCACAGTGTTGTTGCTCGAATATGGACAACATGTGTTATCTGTTATTTGCCTTCAGTAAAATGCATGTTACAGACTAATTATTGCAGCACAAGCTACAGGTTAACTGCCACAGTACATGGACAGCTGAACGTGGGAGGAAAGTTTAATGTGTTAATGTGTGTCATGAACACATTGAAACATAATTAAATGTCACACAATGATAATACATAGCATGTCAGCTACATGGTATGCATGCACAAGAGTACATATAGAGTCCAATCAATTAAATGGCAATCAACATGTTGCAGCATAACACAAGTAGAGCACACAGACAATACTGATGGGGCTGACACTCATGAATGACCTCATGGGCTATCTTCCTGAATGAATCATGCATAACCTGTGCCAAATCCTGAAAGAATATCCCCTTCATGTCTCTCATCTGTGTTTGGAACACATCAGTCACAAACTCCCAGATCTCTTCCCAGTAATCATCTTTGTTTCTGTCCTGGCATCGTCTCCTCTGGAGCTCAGCAGCATGATAGCTCAGGCAGGTGTGGGTCTAGCTTCCTCATCATTGTCATCGTCACCATCACTATCATCATCTGAAGACTCTGGCAGTGGCCTAGCATGTACTTGTCCTCATTGTTGATAAACGAACATCCACGGGTCCCATGCTTTGTGTATATGAATTGCAAAACATGATAAAAATTTAAAGCAAATGTCTATTACTTAGAACATTCCCATGAAGATCATAGCAGAACTTAATATGAAAATGATGAACAATTACACACAGACTGACACACGTGCTCATTATGGACAGAGGTACCTTATAAATACCTGTCTCTCAATTTCCTATTTGTAATCAGAACGTCATTATTATTTTGTGAAAACTTGTATAGGCTTAGAGACACTGACCTGGGTCATTGGCATTGTAAAACTATGAATGTAGAAATCTAGAGATTGCACTGTGTACATGTAATGATTCATATGAACAGCCACTATGTCATTAAAATGAAAAGAAAGTGATATGACAATATTACGAAAACTAGGCAAGCTATATGGCAAACATCTGAGCCAATTAGCATGATAATTGTCTGAACACATCAATATAATGAAGACAACATTAACAAATATTTTACATATTCAGTCACCACAACCTGTAACATATGAGAAAGTAATATATGTTGTACTAACAGTATTATATGTGTACAACCAAATGTATTACCTACTTATGATGAGTAACAATCAGTAGCCTACAAAATACAAACATCCTGATGAAATTGTTCATTTTCACAACTGTCACTAAACTTAGGCCATAACTGTGTTTTAACAAAAGCACCTAAGGCAGGGTAAGTAGCTACAGAGCAGAAGGGCATGCAGCAATCTACAAACCGCAGTGCAATCATTGACTCAGTAGACATCTATCCAACCTATGAAAAGGCAGAACATGCATACCAGCTCAAGAACCCGAAAGCACAACCACACATAAAAAAAAGTATAAACAACACTCAAAGCACTTAAACTAACATAAAAACATCCACTTTCAAATATGTATGACAGATATGTTATTTAGCTTAGGGAGTGCAATTCAAAAACAGCACTGAAGCAGTGGCTTAATGCTATATGATATTTCAATATTTTTGGATTTAAATCCCAGTTTTAAGGACAGCTATAGTGTGGTAATTTCATTTGCCTTACTGATGCATGACGGGTATTCCTGCATTCTATGCAATATACGTTAATGTGAAAAATAAAACAGTGTAAGAAACTTCTCTGTGTAGAAGATTTTCGATCCATATATATCTAGTTAATCACTGCATATTAATCAGATCAAACAATGGTAGTAGAAGTAGTGAACTTAAACTCATCTTAAGTGAAAAAAAATATAATTTTAAATATTGTACAGAATTATTAAGTATTCGAAAGTAATCCAAGCAGGGTAGGCAGTCTGTTTCCAGTCGAAAATCCTTTATTATGTATACAGACAAGTTGTTTTCCTTTTGGTCATTTGAGACTTTGGGGTTACCACAGAGATTACTTGTTTTTTTTTAATGTGAAAGATATAGACCTGCAACAAGGATAAGATGCATTTCATTTCATAAAACAGACAAGTAATCAACATACCTCTCTCCCTTCATTGCTCCTCAAGCCTATGCATCTGCTTGATTCACAGAACATAGTTCATGGTCTGATCTCCATCACCTGAAAAAAGAAAAGAGAAACTATGTATGATATATTCGTCAATTAACAGTGATATACATTGGTCAGAACAGTTTCTAGATAATTTATTTCTGAAAAATGTTATCTATCACCATGCACATTTTTCAGGGTTACATACAGGATTCAACATCTTTAAACACAGATTGGAAGACATGAGATTGAAACCTGCCACTACATTATACATCTAACCATTAACCTTGACAACTACCTGCTTAGATTACCCATCTTGTCTAAAAGTGCATGTTATGAATGAATTTGTAGGAATTCAACAAATAATCAAATTATTTGCAACCATGCACAAAATAAAATGTATTATCAATTAGTGGAATATGCTTTGCTAAAGAAATGCTTTGAGTGAAGTAAACTAAGATAACACTTTCAGATATATTTCCCCTATGTGGATAGGAATGTACAGCACACCAAAATGGTAGACATGCTGGCTGGTTTCCATACAAGGTAAGCTAACAGCAAGCACACATTATTTTTAAATGTGTGAATACTGCTTTACTAACAGTGCAATTAAAAAGCTGATGTTAGCAAAGTGTTACAGATTACGGGCCTATTCATAGGAATTTGATGACTAACCCAGTTATTTGTAACCATACAAAACATAAACACTAATATTAATTAGTGGAATATGCTTATCTAAAGAAATGCTATGGGTGAAGTAAACCAACAGAGCAATTTTAGATATGTTTCCCCTATTTAGATTGAAACCCGCAGCATGCCAAAATATAAGGATATTGGCCATTTTTCTTACAGGCCGAGCTAATAGGCAGAAGGTATTTCATCTTAACAAACAGGTATTGCAAGTGTTTATTCAAATTCCCACAGAGAACAGATGAATACATAAACTGGAAACACCTATTGGACATTTTATTGTAAAAAAATAACAGCTACCAGCACTTAAATGATAAAATATGTATAAGCAGTCAGACAGGCATTCCTTTTGGCTTAAATAAACGTGACTGTTTACTTTATTAGGAGGAATGAATTAAAGAAGTTATGTAGGAATGGTTATAATGATGCAGTAGGTGATACTGTGGTACTATAATGGAAAACTACGAAATGCATAGTCATCAGTGGCCTAGATACTATAGCTATTAGTGATGCATGAGGACAGTAGATGTGTGAAATGATGTTGTTATATGTTGTAAAACATATGTACATCTACAAAGTTCATAATTATAGATATTATAACCATTATTAAAGAAATGAACAGCATGGGAATTTAACACACACTTAAGAACAGCAGTTACCACATCCACTTAATTATCCCCATAAACTAATTGTCACAACAGCTAATTAATGGTTACAAAAACATCTGAGATATATAGATATATGTCTATATATGCTAAGGTATATGTAGGATAGTCACACTTACTGTAGGGAGTCACAGGTTGTCTCTACATCTCAGTGACCCCCTTTCAAAGCTCCTCTACATCCCACTGATGCAGGTCATCATAGCAGTGGAGAACTTGTACTCCAGTGTGGTAGATCCCTGTAGTGGCTAGTTTGTTTTTTCTAGATCCCTGTACATCTTCGCACAATTTGGTTCCATATGTCTATCATTGCAAAGTTTCTCGACCTGTCCCTCATCCGATGCTCCACTCCACTGTACGTGGTCAGCATCTGGGTGGTCTCCTCTTTGGTCCAGTAGCCATCATAATCCTCTAATGGAAAATGCTTGAAAATTGCGAAAACAAAGAAATGCTCACTCAGGTCCCACTCAGTTCACAGTCGACAATGGTCTGATCTATAAATGTATCAAAGTCATTATTTGAAAGTGGCACTGATGTCATATAATCAGTTCATTGGGATATAACTGGCATGGGCCATACATAATAGTGTTTATCAATACCTGTTGGGTATTTACGTAGTACACCTGGGGGCTGCACTATATATATAGTCAATTTACACAGAGGTGCGCAAATGGGATTCCAAAACCTAGAATTTTAATGAATCTCATCAATTATGTCTGGTGGAAATGGTACTTAAATTTGGGTGCACATTAAGTGTACTTCATTTCTGTGATTCAGAGTGAGAGACACATTGGCAATTGGTAGCATTTCTGTTTTGATTACATCTTTTAATATCAGTCATTCTCAAAGGTACCTGTTGAAATAAATTTTTACTCAAAATGTGAACTTTAACAGAACTTGCTGCAATTTACTGGACTGGTGTTTGATTAACCTTTATGTATATAAGTATTACTATTTTAATCAATTGATTTCATTCCTATATCCAGTTGTATAGAAAGAATTACATTAGAAATGTGAATAGTATACAGAGACAGATTTACGGATCATCCATACTTCTTAATGGTACTTCCTTACACTCTGTGGTGTAACCTCAGAAACCTTTGGATTTCCACATTATCCTATGTTTTGTTTATGTTAGGATATTTCTTAATTCATGTTTCTTAACAAAAGTGTTAAAAATATGTGCTGCTGCTGTTACAGATATCTCTTCATTGATGTATTTTAAACGAAGTAATGTTGAGTAATGGTGAATGTGGAAGAGAGGTGAAGAAGAGAGTACAGGCAGGATGGAGTGGGTGGAGAAGAGTGTCAGGAGTGATTTGTGACAGATGAGTACCAGTAAGAATGAAAGGGAAGGTCTACAAGAGGGTAGTGAGACCAGCTATTTTATATGAGTTGGAGACAGTGGCATTGACAAAAAGGCAGGAGTCAGAGCTGGACGCGGCTGAGTTAAAGATGTTAAGATTTGCACTGTGTGTGATGAGGGTGGACAGGATTAGGAATAAGTATATTAGAGGTTCAGTCCAGGTTGGAAGGTTTGGAGACAAAGCCAGAGAGGCAAGATTACGTTGATTTGGACATGTGCCGAGGAGGGATGCAAAGTATATTGGGAAAAAGATGCTAGGGATAAAGCTGCCAGATAACAGGAAAAGAGGAAGGCCTAAGATAAGGTTTATGGATGTGGTGAGAGAGGACATGCAGGTGGTTGGTGTGATAGAGCAAGATGCAGAGGACAGGAAGAAATGGAAACAGATGATCCTCTGTGGTGACCCCTTATGGGAGCAGCCGAAAGAAGAAGAATATGTATTTTAAGCAAAGTGTTAACAGTATGTTATTTTGTTGTTATGGATATTTCTGCAATGATGCTTCTTAACAAAGGTTTTATCTCTACTGGCTCATTATACAAAGGATCAGTACAGTTGGTGGCTTGCCTATGGATCCCGAGGCTTGCCGATGCTTTTTGTATGTTACTCAATCGTTAGTTTGTGTAGTATTTTAATGTAAAATACATGCAGGACTCCTGTGGCATGAGGCTGCTGTCTTTGCACCTCCATTCATCACATACTCTAAAGATTTTCCAAGTTATGTTCATTTTACAAATGTTATGTAAAAAGCCATTGTTGGATTTTTTTTGTATGTCATGCTAGTATTTGTCATGAACACTTTTGTACACAAGTTTGCATTGCACAGGAATGCATACTGTTTATGTTGACATGCACTACCCACAGAATCATCTGCATAAACGGGCTCACACAGGAGTATGATCATGTGCAGTTCACTGTCTTTCAGATGGCCAACCATCCTTGGGAGTGACAATTTCTCCCCACAGGTATATTAAATCATACTGGATGCTCTCCAGCAACATGGACCGAGACTCCTTGGCTGTTCTGGCAATGCGGTTTGGAGAAAAGAAATCTGGATCAATCTCATCAACATGATAAATGTAGTTGGAGGTCACAACAGATCCCATGATGCCTGTAGATAGCACTGCTCAGACATGATCCTTCATGTGTCTAACAAATTAAGAAGATATGAGAGCTCGAGGGATGCCACGGGTGGTGGACCACCACTGACCCCCCCATGGCATCACAGTATTTATGGCCTCACTGCATACAGTGAGAGGGAGTGATGCATACCCAGGAGTTTGATAGAAGCTGGAGCTCCAGGCTGAACATGTATGTATTTCTTTCTTTACATGGTTGAGTACAGAGACAATCACTGCATATTGCTGTAGCATATGTATTCACATATTGTCATTTTTAATTTACAGCAGCAGATTTGAGCCATGCACACAGATCCACACAGGGTGAGACGATGAAAGTAAGTTTAATGACATGTATTCAAACAACTGCAATACATTCAGAACAGTCCAACCAAGATGTGTAATGTTGTCAGCATTAATATTCACAGATCCATCTACTTTGGAACAACACCAGGGAATGGCAGGTTAATGTCTCCATACTGTGTGACTGTGACCACTTCCTGTTATTGCCTCAGCTTCATTGCATGGCACTGCTGTTTACTGTCATATTATTTCCCTAACATTGTAAAGTATAGGTACATCCAGTGAAGGTCCAAGCCATGCAGGTTCAAGTTCAGACAGACCAGGTATGTTACTGCAAATGTTCCTTAGCTTACATCAATGTATAGCACACATGTGATACATGGCATTAATGTCAAATTTTTTCAACACAGGACTATCTGGTGAACAGGTGCAACATCCATCATGTGAGTATCTTCAACCTCTATTACTGTGATGTATATATGATGCTGTCAGTATTGATTTTGCTAAATATGTGACTGTGTTGCCTTTCTCTTTACTTTCCCTCTGCAGGATCCACAGTACAACACACAAACTCTACACAGGAGTCTGTCAGTGGTATGATATGAACTAGGTTTCATACCTGTCATTTCTGTTACTCTGGCTGTTGTCTACCATTAATACTGTGTCCTTCTTCGCATTCCTTGGCCACTCTGCATCAAACCCATCAAGTGCACATACGAGTGATAAGTGAATGTCAGACCTTCTACATGTTTTAACTGTGTTCACATGGCTAATGGTGGCAATGATGTGATCATAAATGCTGATTTGTTTCTGCACAATAGTTGAAGTTCATCCCACTTCAGCAGTACCGTCTTCCCATGAGGAGTTGTCAGGTGTGTGCTTTATTTGTATTCCTCACATATGATATGTATGTTGGCTGTGTAACCTAATTGTATACTCCATGCATGTAGATTCTGTGAAACATACATATAGTAGACCTCATGTAAAGTCATTATTATTTGTAACATCACAGTGAAATATGTATGTATGTATGTGTATATATATATATATATATATATATATATATATATATATATATATATATATTTATATGTGTCATATGTCTCTGACACTAGCCATCATGTGATGTAAACACATTGTCCTAATCTGTGTCATTTGTACCTTCTTTTAGCTCTTCAAATACCTGTATCATACATCAGCCCACTCAGTGATTATGATGTGGTATCAGAAGTGTCTCAGCATTGCATCATGGCCCCTGTCACACAGGACATTAATATGCTGATAGAGTCTGTCTGAGATACTGACAATGATTTTGATGCAGCTGTAGCCTCAGATATGGAGGGGATTTAGAGAATGATGGGACATTGTTTTTTGAACAGGGTGAGGCCGTTGAATGACAGACCCAAACTGAGACTGCTGATGATGGCCATTCCCCTCAACACCCCAAAACAGGGCATTGCAGCAAACATAGGCATGCAAATGGTGTGCATGGCCAGGTGTCAGAAGATGTCTGCCTCCTGCTGCGGGCAAAATGAACATTCCCAACATAGTCAATAATCAGACATCTGTGCATTTGCACATGCCACAGATTGTGTAGCACATCAGCTATATATGATGCATGAAGGACAGGAAGGACAGGAGCACAGACACAGGGAGATAATGACAACATTGGCCACTCAAAATTATAGTATGCTAGCTGTGGCATGCTCTGTAGAAACCCTGGCCTCTACAGTACTGCAGCCATGCTATAGTACAAGCAGTGCTCTGCTTTCCCTGACTGTGCCCAGCTGATTGCAACATCAGAAAGGCAGGCCATTTCTCTGCAGAACCACCATTGCCTATCAAGCATCAGTGTCTATGATCCAACATGCTCACAGTTCCACTGCTGGCCTATCTGCTGTGGTCCTGCCAGTCACAGCAAGGCCTTTAACACACAGTCATCCTCCTTCACCTCAACATGATATTGTTGTCCCATCAATCACCTCTGTGGAGCAACCCATGCCACGTATTTCTACACATGATGGGGCAGACTGGACCGTGGGGTAAGACGTCAGTGAGGTTGCCCTAGAATGTGTTAGAGTGAGTCCAACAGTGTCATAAACATAGCTGGTTCTTTGTATTAAATTACTGGTTTACTGTGATATATTTTTCTGCAACTATTAAAGGTTTTGCATTATGTCCTGTGTTGTTTCAATTTTTCATGTTATTATATTGCAGAAATGGGAATGTGTTGCACTGATATGTGTTCTTTATTGTTTTCCATACAGTGATACAACAATCAGTTTTGACCTGAGTTGATGATTCCTGTTGTGACAGATTTGTATATGTTCATAATGTTATGTATTATGATTATGGTAATACGTTTGATGCTCAGTGTGTACATCTAGTGGGTACCTGCCATTAGATGCAATCTGTGTTGCTGTGGTGGGGCATCACCTTTGTATCGATGTGTAATCTGTGCACTCATGTTTGTGTACCTTGTCATGACTCACAGTAGTGGGTCAGATGCTGCTCTGTTGCCTGGGCCTGCACTTGTGGTTGCACCCTACATTGCCTGTGCCTGTGTCTTCTGCTCCCTACATCCTGCTGCTCCTCCTCAGATAACTGTGTGATGTATTATTCAGACATTTGGGGTTCTTGGGGTAGTTTAACCACATCTGCAGCTGGAAGAGTGCTATGTGCTTTAGTTATCATGTTGTGCAGGGTGGTGCACACTATTATCATCTGTACTGCCTTTACATGTGTGCATTAAACTGCACACCCAGATATGTCCAAACATGTGAACCTAGCTTTCAGTACATCAAACACATGCTGTATGGTGTTTCTGGTTGTTGCTTGTGCTCTATCGTAGGTCTCCTATACAGGGTTGAATGATTAATGGTACAGTGTCATTAGCCACATCTCAAGTGGATAACTACAGTCACCTGGTCTGGGGAATAAAACACATTTGATCAGAATGGATACTGTTGTGAGGGGTATCCTTAGCTTACATCATAGCTGTGGTCCTTTACTTACCTAATAGTAGTGCCTCAGATATGTCACCTTGCTGGAGTGCAGTCTTCAGGCCACTTTCCCTCCATATAACAGGATCATGTACACTTCCTGGGTGTATTATATGATGTTTCTTATGCTGCTGTCTGCTGCACACACAACCTGGGAGTTGGTGGATGGCCAGCTCTCTTTGTTTATGTATCGGTCTGCTTCAGGATGTACTGGTGTCTTGATAGGTATGTGTGTGCAATCTATTGCACCGAATGCATGGGGGAAGTTTGTGATGCTGTAAAACATTTGCATTACAGTTCTCCACTCCATGGGGATAAATGGAAAGTGTATGTAGTCATCTATATTGCTGCACATTGCTTCTAGGAATTTTGCCAGAATATGGCTGGCAACTGACTGTGACACAGCCACAGCATCCCCCATGTGGCTCTGGAATGTCCCAGATGTAAGTACACCCAGACTGAGACACACTTTGGGTTCAATGGGATGGGGTTTCCTTGCAGGGTCTGCACAGACATGTGGGGCACATATGTTGTAGACAGCCTGCACCAGTTGTCTGTCTAGCCAGTACCTGTTGATTATTTGTGGTCTGACAACTAGTTTAGTTGCAGCCTTGCTCTGACTCTATCTGGCTGCCTTGTAGGGCACACAGCCACAGGCTCATTTATGGCTTGCATTACTGCAGCCTGTTGCATTTAATTAATTGCAGGTTGCATTTATGTTTATTTGTTTTATTCTTTTGCTATGGAATTTGGCAAACTCCATAGTATTAGCTTTTATTCCTTGGAGTCCATAAAGCACATGCCAAGGATTTCAAAAACAGAGTCAGCGTGGCAGTTTGTTGCATTTAAGTTGCATTGTGTGCACACAATGTATTTTGGAATCAGATAGGCACGTATGGAATCTGTAATTGTTCTACTCTGAATAGCTAAGTACTTGGACTGCCTTCAGCATGTCTTCAATGTGTCTTCTAAAATCACATCCCCAGGGGGTGTGCTGAATTCTTCTTTCAGCGTGCTGTGCTGTCCACATATACCTTCCACAAACTTTATGGAATCTTGCCCACTACCTGTTTTTAATGATATTGCCTACATTTGTGAGACTTCTGTTGGAAACCATTTTATGTAGATGGCAATGCTTCCACTATACCACTCGTTGTGAGCACCTTTGTCTATACGTGCATTGCATTCTTAGCAAAGAAAGATGTTTGCTGTCTGCTACTGCTCATAACTGTATGTTGCATACTGTACCCCACCTGCAAGTAATTGCTTATTTCTGTGGCTGTTTAGACAAAATAATTACTGTAAGTTCAGTTAGGTCAGAGTTTTCTTAAATATGTATATATATATATATATATATATATATATATATATATATATATATATATATATATATTAAAACTGTATTAAAACTGTAATATAAGCAAAGCAACATACACTGCATTAGTGCATTATCTATAAATTTGCATTGTAAGTGTTACAATTCACATGCATATTATGGGTGAGCTCTGTTTGTTAACATTACCCCTTTAATTACTTCATAAAGATTAGATTACCCTTTTAATTACTCCAAACAGTCAGAGTAGTATGGTCTAAGACATTTTGGAATCCCACTCATCGACACTTTTACTTTCAGACTTCCCTGTTTAGTGGCAGGTTTTACTCAGATGCTCAGTATTTCTATTGGTTGTGAATAAGAAGCATAGTTGATTGACACATTCTCCTCACTTCTCACATGCATATTTTAAGTAAAGTAGGACCAAACAAAACTCCATGGACTTTATCCCATTTCTGTGGTTGACTTTTTGGGTTATATCCTGTGCTGCTTCTAATTACTAAACAGTCCCTATATTAAAGACACACAGGAGAGTTATACAGATGTAGCTTAACTGTTTAAGGAGCACATCTCTCAACTGTTCAGATTTTGGCAGAATGTCCAGATTTTTGGCTCATTATTGTTTGGTCTGTTCCTCATAAAATTTGTGGTTTTCTGTCAAATCACTGGGATGATCTGAGGATTGAATTCACTGAACAATGGTATACATTTGAGTTTCAGACTTCAAATCCTTTGGAAAATATATACTAAAACAAACCCTGTTACTCTAGCAACTTCCTAAGTTTATAAAAGCAATATTTAAAATATGTCTCTATTTTGGGGGCCTTTGTTCACCCATTTTGTTGGGCTTTGTCTAGATTTATTGCTCTAAGAGATTGAGAGGTATACTGGCATGTCAGGAAAACTGACAGGAAGAAGATGAAGGACCATATGACATGACATGCTCCCTGCCCTTACCATTGAGGGTAAGAGCTATTTAAAAAGATACTTACCCTCTCTCTCTCTGTGTATACATATCTACACATTGCAGCTAGCTTGGAACTCTTCCAGGCAGTGGACCTTCCGAAGTGTGGCAGTTTGTTAACCCTTAGTTAGTCTTTGAGGTTTTCAGCCTCTGAAGTGAAACAGTCATGTTTGCCTTCTCATCAGCTACCTCTGTTCTAGATTCTTCTACATACTTTCCAGGTTGTCTTCACCTTTTCAAGATATTAAAGTACCTTTTTCACACCAGTGTGTTGTATATACTCTAAGAGTCTCAATGTAAATGCAGTGATATCACTGTCTGGCTTTTAAAGAACAGAAACAGTAGCATCTAGGAGTATTTCAAATAGGAACAAAATTAGCAGTTCAAGCTACCATTCTCCCCACTATGCCAATATTTTTTTCAGGCAAAAAAATATTCAAGGTTATCATTTCTTTTTCTTTTAACTCTCCATGCCTCTCATCCTACGTTACTGGTACCAAACTGTCCAGTGTGAGGTAACCTTAAATTCATCAGTATGGATTTTGTTATTGCTTGCTAGAGCAAATTGTGCATTATACAACGACCCCCACATTAATATTCCAAAACGTGCACACTGATTGGTCAGCATGCACGTTGGAAATCAGAGTTATAGTAATGGAAAAAGGTCCGGTCGCCCGGACTTTTTCCATTAGTATAACTCTTTTTTTTACAGCAACAGAGAACACAAGATCTCCGTTGCCTTTTACACATTGTCTCGCTATGTTAAACGAGTTTAACATAGCGAGACAGCTTTAAAAAAAATAATGGAGTTCTTCCTATTTCTGTTGCTTTTTTTAAAGGTGTCTCGCTGTGTTAAATGGTTTTAACATAGCGAGACAGCTTTAAAAAAGCAATGGAGATTCTCCGTTGCTTTTTTTAAAGCTGTCTCGCTATGTTAAACTCCTTTAACATAGCGAGGCACGTTGTAAAAAGCAACAGAGAGCTTGCTTTCTCCGTTGCTTTTTTCAGAACTGTCAAGCTATGTTAATTTCTCCATTGCTTCCGCCCACAGCTCTGATGTACTGCGTAAGCATACTTATGCGCAATACATCAGAACTGCCTTAGAATACCAGACAGCTGCAGAAGAGCAGCAAGGAGGCATTATACAATGCCATTATTTAAGAAAAGTAATTTTTTTTTCTTAAATAATGTCATTGTATAATAGCAATAACCCACTTCTGGGTGTGGGTAATGCTGGATTTACCCATGGTTGTCTTTGTTTGGCCACTCGGGCTTCGCCCTCGTGACCAAACCACATCAACCGTGGATAAATCCAGCATTACTACACCCAGGCATGTGTTATTGCTATATTATACCATGACCCCCCATTAATATTCCAAAATGTGCACGCTGATTGGCCAGCGTGCACGTTGTAAATTGACTTATACTAATGGAAAAAGGTCTGGCCGCCCGGACTTTTTCCATTAGTATAAGCCTCTTTTAAAACACTGTCTCGCTATGTTAAAAGAGTTTAACATAGCGACACAGGTTTAAAAAAAGCAACGGAGATCTCCGTTGCTTTTTTTAAAGCTGTCTCGCTATGTTAAACTCCTTTAACATAGCGACACAATGTAAAAAGCAACGGAGATCTTGCTTTCTCCATTGCTCTTTTTTTTAAAACCTGTCTCGCTATGTTAAATGGGTTTAACATAGCGAGACAGCTTTAAAATAAGCAACGGAGATCTCCGTTGCTTATTTTAAAGCTGTCTCACTATGTTAAACCCATTTAACATAGCGAGACAGGTTTTAAAAAAAAAGCAACGGAGAAAGCAAGATCTCTGTTGCTTTACTGTTCGCTATGTTAAATGGGTTTAACATAGCGAGACAGCTTTAAAATAAGCTTATTTTAAAGCTGTCTCGCTATGTTAAACTCATTTAACATAGCAAAACAGTAAAAAGCAATGGAGATCTTGCTTTCTCTGTTGCTTTTGGCCACAGCTCTGATGTACTGCGTAGTCATGCGCAATACATCAGAACTGCCGCGGATACCAGACAGCTGCAGAAGGGCAGCAAAGAGGCATTATACAATGCCATTATTTAAGAAAAGTAATTATTTCTTTTCTTAAATAATGTCATAGTATAATAGCAATAACCCACTTCTGGGTGTGGGTAATGCGGGATTTACCCACGGTTGTCTTTGTTTGGTTTGCTTCGCCCTTGGGACCAAACCACGCCAACCGTGGGTAAATCCCGCATTACCCACACCCAGGCGTGGGTTATTGCTATATTACTCCATTCATAAACCTGTTAGATAATCATCACCTTTAGCAAACAGAGCATCGATATAAGCCTTGGGATAAATGTATGTTTAGCATCATCATTTGGTACACATATAAACAGATTTGAATGAGTCATCTACAAATGTTGTTATAACTGCAGACAAGATTCCAAAAGAGTTGCTCTTAGTGTAAGTGACCTATTTTGGTGTAAGGCCTGTCTATAAACAGACTTACACTGGAGACCAGATTCCAAAAGACCTGCTCTCAGTGTATGTGGTCACTTAATTATTGCTTTTATGCACCACACATTCTGAAGTAATTTAATAGTATTACATATGTAAGAATGTATAAATGGTAAAATAAAATAAAATTAGTTATCAGTGAAAACTATAACAAAAATGATTAATTCAAAAATAGAAGAAATTTGCCATAACTGGCAGCTTGTGCTTTATGACAGAGTCAGATGTCTGACTCAGTTTTAATTAAAGTTTTGAGCCACTTTTCTTCATTTTCTTCCTGTACCAAAATCAGCTGTAATTGCTGTTTCTGTAATTTTCTACCTCACTGGAGTACCCTAGTGATTAATTATACTAATTTTAGAATACCATGCCCGTTCAGTACTTGTGATGACTGGCACCACCTTTTTCCACAGTTGTCCTGCTCATTTTTTTTGTTTAGAATTTAATCTCTTTTGTTGGCCTTGCTGCCTGCCCAGCTGGAAATATCTATCCCTACTCAAACAACTTTTAATAGACGAAATATGCACTTGAATGATTTTGAAGCAGGACATTCAGTTCATTCCACTTAAATGAAACAAAATCCTTTTAGAATAAAGCTGGCACCTACTTTCATTGCCTATGTGTATGCCAAGGGATCTCAAGTAGGAAAAAAAAGTTAATTTCATTTCTGAATGCATTGATTTAAAATAATTTTTGAGAGAAACTAATTAGAACAAATGGCTATGCATCAGCCTTTATCTTTTTAGATAAACAGTAAATATTGTTCCAGTTTATTTCAAGTTGTCAGTTTTAAATTCCTGTGTACGAAACATTTTTACGTTGGTTAATTAGCCTGTATACCTATTTAACATTTTATTTTAACTAAATGTGCATTTTGTGTATATGGTATCTCCACTGCTCTAGTCTGACTGATCGTGGTGTCTAGTGTTTGTATTCTTGGGCGTCATAACCAGGTATTTATTAAGATAATGGATTCTTTTACCTTCTGGACTGTAAGGTCATGCTTCTGTAGAACGTGACTAGACACCATCTCTTTCATACTTATTCCATCAGCTTTGTGTAATATGATGAATTCCGCTGAGTTCTGTGCAAAATTTGCTGCAAACAAAGTCATGTGCAAATGAGCCCCAGTCTGCAGAGAATACCTCAATGCAAGGCAGACACAACAGAAAACCAGCAATGTCAGCTCAATCATAATCAGTCATGACAAATTCATATTCAAGGAAAACTCATCCACAAAATAATATATGTGCATTACCAATGCACATATATGGAAGGTACACAAGCCTAACAGAACGTTCAGTTATATGTGGAAGTTACAAACTGAAGACAAATGTGCATCAGTGGTAATTCCAAAAAGTTCCAAAATATCTGCAAATAATTATGAATATCATCATAATACATACATAGACATATATAAATACACCCAACATAATTTGCAGAATCAGATGTAATCCACAAAATTTCTAATACAAAATGAATTGAGTAAGGAGGAGGGCATTCACAGCCCCATCACTTTAGCTAACAGTAGCTAACAATGGGTGTGGGACATGTGTTGAGAATGCAAGTAATGCACACACCCAGGGAAATAGGGTGACAGAAAAAAAGATGTGGGGTGTGGGTTAAGAAGAGAGGCACATAAGATGTATGATTGAATAGGATGGTCACAGGGAGATTCAGAGGGGAATGAACAAGTTTTTTTTGGGGGGGGCTGGTATAGGCCCCATTTTTTGATGCTGTTTTAGAGAATAGAAGTAATGGAAAAGACAAAGAAAGAGAAGGTGAGCAAAAGATCAGGTACAAACATATAAAAGATATCAATAGCCATGACAAACAAAGGCTGGTAATACACATAAAGGGTAGGTATGATATACAGACAGCAGACAAATAAATATACAACAAGGGTGAAAGAAAAAGGACAAACAGGGCAGGGATGCATATTAGCTATGGTGCACCTCAAAAATGCATACAGTATGTACCCATGCACAAAGACGTGCTGAGATGTTGCAGACTGTATGACAGTTATACCAGAAACAGTATGACCGATGGAAGGTGTGTGTGTGTGTGTGTGTGTGTGTGTGTGTGTGTGTGTGTGTGTGTGTGTGTGTGTGTGTGTGTGTGTGTGTGTGTGTATGCATCACAGAACACTAAATGGGGAGTGCTGTCATTGCAGTACACAGTGGATGTCAAACACCATCATCCACTAGGCTGTTGGCAGTGCAAGTGTAAGCCAAGCAACTGCTGGGATTACCAAATTCAGGCAAGAAAATGCAGGAGCAAACTAGAACTTCCACCCTGCATGCAAAAGATAAACAGCTAAGCACAGTGACAAACAGTACTGTAGCAAAAGAGTGATGTGGCAATAATTATACACAGCACCAGCACAGAAGAAATGGGATCCATATGTGAAATAAAACATTCCATGTTAGAGGCAACACAGATGAGTGTTCAGGTATGATGTACATCCTAGATATATGACATGCAGTGGCATTACATAAACCAAAGAGAAGCAAAGCTCGTCACACATACCCACACCAGTGACATGGAATATGAAGTAAGGGGCACTAAATATATAAATAATAAAAGCTAAGGAACTCAAGCCTGTGCATCGATAGGAAGCATACCAATGTCTGGGTAATATACAAAACACATGTACAACATAAATACCAATGGAATCTATGCAACTACCACCACCTTATGTGCATATATATGTATATGTTTGATACGCAACATGGTGGAACAAGGTCATATTGTACTACTACATCTATATTACAATGATGATACGTTACAGGAAGGTGAACATACATATGTATATATATATATATATATATATATATATATATATATATATATATATATTTATATATTTATGCCCTGTATATGTTAAACATATAGGCTAAAGCTATAAGAGAGAAGGGAGATGGACAACCTTGGTTCAAATCGGTAAGAAAATGCTAGCAAGAGAAAGCAGACAATGAATAAAGAAGAACAACCATAGATAAGGAGAGATGCTGTATATGGAAGTGTCCAAAACTCAAGATGGACTGCAAGTCCTCATAAGATACATTGAAGTGAATGTCCAATGTCTGACACATATGCATAGTACACTGGGGACAGCTATAAACATGTTTCTGTACAGATGACACAAACAACCCAGTAATGTGCAACAGTTAAAGAGCAAATGGCATAGGTACCTAACAAAAGTAGGTTTGAATATCACATACCCATATATAATGGCACACAAAACATAACAGAACCAGTGGCAGACTCACCATCAGTGATATAAGTATCACAGTAGATGTGCAAGACTGCTCAAAGGCCATTCTGATGTACACAAGTATAGCACAACAAAATGAAACAAGTACATGTAACTAGGTGCATACTAGAAGGGTGGTTGTGTGTCAACCATATTAGGGCCATGCGCATGTACATCTATGTAAATCAGTGCATATGTACTACAAATGCATACACCTGGACATGTATGCTAATCTGTGTATACATGTCTTAATATAAGCTATGTTCAAAAAGATTGGTTAGTGCCATAAACAAGACATGGGCAAGAGAGAGAGTCATGAATGATGCTATAGAAAGCATTACCTCTGTATATTCAATAAGGGACCATTAAAAGTCAATGCAGTATGTGAAGAATACATGTGCAGATATACATGTCACAGTACTCTAAAATAACAGTAGTCTTTAACTGTGTAGTACATAGCATGATAATTGCCAGTACACAGCACATACAAGGTCATTGTTCCAGTGGGACAGCATGACTCAGCAATTTTACATAAGTTACATAATCAAGGATATGTTATGTTGTTGAACGGACATATGACAGCAAAAATCAACACACAAATAGGTGTAATGCATACATATGGATAACATGTGCACATAAACATACTTGATTGACCTCACTGTGTTATATATGAGGAATGGGAATAATGTTAGTATGTGAGCTGTTGTCATCTCTTTTAAGTATACACATGGACAACACAAGCAGAACAAGTGAGTCCAACTCGCATTATGCTAATTGCAACAGTCATATCCGCCTCATATAGGGCCAGAGTATATAGCAAAGAACAATATTATGCTGCATTGCATGCACAGGAGTACAGACACATAAAGATTGAAGGAACAGCACCAATGGCCATATGAAACAATGTATGCAGTAATAGCAGTATATGATGATCATGCAAATAATACTGATAATGCATGTGCCATTTCCTATATTGTATCATACTGCAGCAGCAAGGTAAAGCTACATATGACCTGATATGTGGAATGTTCATCACAACGTATGTCTGATAGCAGTATGGGATGTGTAAACAATTGTGCCTATGCCGTACAAACTGGAATACCGAAAATACCATGGTGGTAGCATTACATAAGTGGTTTACACAGATAATACATCCCTGAGGGCCAAACTGATAGAGATGAACATCACAAAGATCTCTGTAGCAATCTCTAACAAGGAGTCATGCATGGCCCATGCCATGTCCTGGAAAAAGTTACCTATCAGTTCCCTCATTTTCATCTGAAACCCATCAGTCATCAAATCCTGGATCTGGTCCAGATGGTCTTCAGCCTGTCATTGCGGTGGATGTTTTTGACACTAATTCACAGGAGCAATGGCATGAGCAGGTCCTGGTCTGTTGTTGTTATCATCGTCATCCTCATCGTCATTATCTCATCATCTCTGTCATGATCACCATCCTGTTCCTTTAAGTATGACTCAGGTGGCAGTGGTCTGGCTTGTCATCATCATCATCATCATCATCATCATCTGATCAGTGAAGCAGTACAAATCCCATGCTGTATCACATTTCAACACAAGAACAAAACATTATGCAAGCACACATAAGAGGTATTAACTGCAAAATACTGAATATCTGAAAATTCTGACATAAACCACACAATCTACATGTAGTAACTGTTATGTATTTGATGTTATAATATGGCCTGATCTTATCCAACTATAACACGTTATTTGAGGTCAGGCACACATTCAATCCAAAATAAATTACAAAAAGGCGAGTAACGTACATCACAGTCATAGAGGATGCAGTGCTGCATCAGTTTGCATTTTTGCCTCACAGCAAGAGGTTCTCTGGTTCAATTCTTGGCTGGGACTCCTTCTGTGCAGAGTCTGAATGTCCTCCTTGCATTCATGTGGGTTTCCTCCGAGTGCTCCGGTTTCCTCCCACATTAAAAAGACATGCATCTGGAGCATTTCTCCTTTGGCCTCCTCTGAAAATTAGATTGTTGGAATTTCCTGGCAAACAAATGTTAAATAAATAAATTAAATAAAGCAGAATCATTGGCAAAGCATACATAAAAATGCATAGGCCCCATTAATATACACATGCATTACTTATGTATATAAGTAGCATCATGTAGGTCATGTGATACTGTACATCGTGTTGCTATGACAGGTCTGTTACAAAACCTACTATTAGTCATTTGTGTATGTATAGTATAACAAACTAGAGATTACACACTGCACAATGCATGCTATTGAATCATTATGAAGTGCCTGGAAAGAAGATCACTCTCACAATAGTGATATTTATTTGGATGTAATACACATGAAAAGTGTTCCAATACTGCCACATCTGTCCATTGCTTCATCGTATTTATTAACATGTGTCACATAACACAATCAGCCTTGTAGGCAGATATCTGCAACAACTAATTATTACTGTAATGTTAGATGTGCACCAATATAACTGTAAAGAGATTATATGATATGCAAGTAACAACATAAAACTGTAATAAAAAGGACGTGTAATGTATGCCCAAGTTACATCACAGTATAGTATATTTCTTGTGACACTGTAATGATCACCAGATCTGGCCCATAAGGTTTATATATACATTGTATAACAGTGTAATAATAACAAGTGTAATGTCACGATTATGCAACATTTTAAATGTCAAGATATTCATATATTGATGATATGAATAGAAAGCTTTGAATGGGCTACTGTGCCCATCATACATTGGCATTATGCCACTCCACTATGTCACATGGCATGCAGTACCCGGTTTATCAGATATACATTTGTTATTACTTGTACATTTACTGATGTATCAACCTTCAGTACGAATGCAAAACACACGTGCACAGCATGAAGATATATATATTTATATCTATCTATCTATCTATGTATATATATATATATATATATATATATATATATATAGATAGATAGATATAAATTTCTATCTGTATACATATATAATATATATATATATATATATATATATATATATATATATATATATATATATATCTGTAGCTATATATTTATATATGGCTTCACTTCGGAATCTCGAATTTCCGAAACATCATATTTCACATGATCGAGACCATATGATCGATGTTTCAGAATGTCAAGATTCTGAAATAAGTTCAACATAAAAAAAAACACTTCCTCAATGTTTCTGCAGGGGTGCAAGCCCCTCTGCACCCCCCACACCCCCAATACTAAAATATACCAACTCTGAGATCACACTACAGCAAGGAAAAGGGAAATCTCCTGTTCTGCGCTGTATAGAGATCTCCGTTCAGAATTTTGAAGTTCTAAAACTTCAATCATATGGTCTCGACCATATGAATTTCGAGGTTTTAGGATTACCTTTGAGCTGTTTTCTAATCATAGGCCCTTTCTACACAAAACAAGAAACATACATGTGTTCTTTGATACACCTTCCTGACTTCATTAAATTATATTCCTTGTATAATACAGCACACTTGTTAGACTTAGAGCGCATTTTAAATTTATTGTTTGAACATTTTTCCAGTAGGAAATTAAATAAAATGCATGAACCAATAATGACAAAACTTCCTAATTCAGAACATTTCCATCATAAAAGTCTACTTCCGTGCGGCGTGACACACACACACACACACACACACACACACACACACACACACACACACACACACACACGCACATTATATATAAAAAATAGAATGACAGTAGTGTAAGCCATTGGCATCTCGCACAGCTTCTTGAACTTAATTTTCATTTTCAGTTTTTTGCTTGACTTACTCTGATTTGTGTTATTAGACCAACCAACTCAATAACTGTAAATGCACAAAAAACTGCATGTTTTAAGACTTCCAATTTTTAGTCCAGGTGCTGACAGACCCTCTCTTACATTCATCCTGAAACATCAAAACTAACATTGTAATTCAGGTGCTCTTAACTGGCCACTCTTGCTTCTCCATTGTCTGAAGTGGAAAAATCTGTTTTTTCCTGATGCTGGAAAATGTACTGTACTTGTTCAAAAATATTTTTCTTATAATGCAGCACAGAACATAATTCTGATGAATTTGGGTTAATGATATTTGTTGCTCTTTCCACTATGGCACAAATGCCCTTGTGCATGACATTTTTCTAACTTTTGTAAGTTCTGTTGTATCTATAGCTACACCCTTGACTTGTTACACCCATCACCTTTAAAAGTACAACAACAACACAGTACAGCATCAGCAATAAATCTACATACTGTGGGAGTAGAACCCACAGCCTTCTGTATCAAAAGCAAGTATTTAACCTGTTATGCTATTAACAATGCAAGTGAACTCACCATAAGCAACACTAAACTCCTCTTCCCCTAATGTTCTAAGCTCCTTCTGAAATCCACTCGACACTCAACTGCATCTCTCAACTTTGCAGCACAAGAAATCTGGAAAAAGCCACAGTTTATGGGGGGGGGGGGGCAAAAGCCCAAAAACAGGGACACATTTTAAACATTGCTTTTATAATTTTGGAAAGTTGCTAGAATAAAATGTTGTGCTACCACCATGCATTTTACTGCCAAGAACACAGGACCCTGCGCAGTACAGTCATAATAACATACCACTATGCCAAATCAGCAGTTTCCTGAAAGATTTGAAGACTGAAACTTAAATGGCTATCATTTAATGAATTCAGTTCTCACTTCTTGCTCTGAAAGTCTTAGCACAAAAAAATCTGGACAAAAGCCAATAATGGGGAATACAGAACTCAGTTCTCACTTCTCACCATAACTCTGAACGTCTTAGCCCAAAAAACCTGGACAAAGCCAATAATGGGGGAATACAACCCCAAAAATAGGGAGAAATTTCAAATACTGATCTGATAAAGTTAGAAAATTGGTAGAATAAAAGGTTTTGTGTTACCATTTATTTTTGAAGAATATGAATTCTGAAACTGAAATGTCTCTCAGTATTTAGTGAATTCAATCCTTCACTGATTTGCCAGAAAAATCCAGAAAACCATATATTTTATAAGGAACAGAATAAAAATATGATGCATACAACTGGAAAGCTTTATGAAGTGGTGGTGGGTAAGGACTTAGGCTCTTATTACCTGTACCCAAGGTGCAGGGTTTGAGCATGAGTACCTCTAGTCACCAGGTATATTCACTTGTGGCATTTTATACACACACACACACGTTTATTTTGATGATTGATTATTCAATAAATAGAATGATATAGCCACAAATAAAGAGGATTAAAACGTTATAAACATTGCGAGGCATAACTTTAAATAGAATGATATAGCCACAAATAAAGAGGATTAAAACTTCAAAAACATTGCAAGGCATAACTTTATGCAATCAAGACTGTTTATTTCAGACACTCAGCAGTTTAAACATTTACCTTCTTCTCATAAGCTTGTTAGCTGAAGAAGTTGCAATTTTTCCAGCATAACTTGTCTCTGCTAGGCTGGGCCCCAATTCTTAAAGGTACGCCTGGGTTAAAAAGCAAGTGTCCATAACTGAGTCTGAGCAAAATAACTGTGTGCTAACAAGGCTCAGTATTTTACATTAGGGAATGTTGGATTGGATTGTCTTACATTACTGGACCATGGCTGACTGTACACATGCTTAAACCTTTAAAAGAAAAGTCATTCACGAATCTTGTACCACTTTACATTTGCACATACAGCAGTGCCAATTTACTTTACCATAGCATTTTTGTAAACACAAGACTAAACAACATGATCTCACACACACACACACACACACACAGACACACACACACACTACCTCTCTGCCATCAAAAGGACTGCATTACCTCTATGCCATCAAAAGGACTGCATTACCTCTCTGCCATCAAAAGGTAAATCCACAAGGAATTCTGGCTCTGTTTAAACTGCGACATAAGAAATAAATCTGGAAAGCTACTGCCACATAAAATTCACAAGGAAGTCTTCTGCAGCCTCTGTTCAAGCTGCGCCATAATACAACCAAAAAAGACCGCCTGCCGCATAACTTGATAGCGCAGCCTGGAAATTCATGCACTTGAGCCTATTGCTCAATTCTGTCAGGTTAGCCGGCCGTTTCACAGAGCTGACATCATCGCGCACATGATGACGTCAGCTCAAAATGCCAAACTAATTTTTTTAAAATAAATAAAGCCAGGAAATCGGAAATTAAGGGGTGCCACTCAGGAATCATGGCACCCCATTAGTTGGACCCCAGAACTTGGTAAAAACCGAGTAAACCGAGTAATTCTGTACAGTTGGGAGGTATGATGCTGTCTGTCATTGACTGTAATAAAATTTGAGATGCTTCCCACATTCTTGAGATAGAACTATTAGGTTTGTTCGGATGTGCATGCAACTGTGGCAGCAGCATTGCTACAGTACTGGAATTGTGGCATGTTGATTACGTGTTTACCACGGCATGTATGTCCTACACAAACTTGTTAAATGGTTTGTAAGCTGCACGTGTGCTGATGATGTTAGGGCATAAGGATCAGCAATTCAGACATACATTCCAATTATCTGTACATGACAAGGATTGTTTTGCATAGCTATGCACTGTAAAAGAATCTTAGACATTAGGCTGTTTGCTCATAGAGTCATGTTGCAAACTGTATTTGGTGAAGGCAATTCTTCTTTTTTGAATGATAAATTTTGTAAATCTAGTGTGTATTGCCCGCCACTAGCTGCTCCATTAGAAGCCTTTGTTAACCTTTGCGAAAAAGATGTTTTCTATCTTTCCAAAACATCAAGACAACATTTTAGTAATTTAACTCATGATGAAAAGTAAGCTTTAGAACAGCTATGAGGTGATCCTTCTATTAGTAATAGACTAGCAATCAAGGAGGAGCAGTGGTTGTTTTGAATAAAGCTAATTTATGTGGCTAGTATGAAGGCAATGCTAGATGATTCCATCACATATAGTAAAATTTCAGTGAGAGTTGTAGATAGATGTATTAATACTGTGAGAAATGATTTATATGATTTGCTTATGTGTGGTTTGATTGACAAAGATACTTATGACTTTTTGACTGTTGAAAATTCTCTCATACTGGAGATACATGGACTACCCAAAATTCATAAGGGCTTGCTTAATCCAACATTGCGTCCCATTGTTTCGGGATGTGGGTGGGTTACTGAACCGCTCTCAATGTTATGGAGATGAAACTTAAACAAGTGTTGCAAAATGCTCTGTCTGTCTTGAAAGATACTGAACATTTTCTATCTAACTTGTATACAGTAATATCAGATCTTTCTTTGCATGATGTTTTCTTAGTAATGCTAGATGTTATTTATTTATTTTACATTTGATAACCGGGGATATCTGACTGAGCTGAAAAGGCTCTTTTTCAGCAGAGGCTCAGGGAGAAAAGCTCCACATAGAAAAATTACAGATACATTTAAATATTTAGACATGATCAGTATACACACACATCACAACAGATATGTTTTTGCAGTGGTATGCAGCACATCAACAGTTACAGTGGAGAGAACAAACAAGAAAATGTTAATTTAAAAATAAAGGTAATTAATAGATTTGTGGTGTACAGCTGAAATTTAGAACATAGTTAGAATACATACATAATACACAGGTACAGTACATACATTGTAGATTAGCCAGTGTTTGTGAGTAAGAGTGAAAACTATTGTCAAGTACTCTAGGTTTAGTATGTCTACCTTATCCGCTTTCACTAGCCTGGGGAGCAATCATGGCACTGCCAACTTTACTTGAGATGCTGCCTAATGAGGTTTTTAAAGGAGGCTTTGGATGATGTGTTTTGAATGCTAGTAGGGACAGAGTTCCATTTTTTAGCCACTGAACTACTATATAGTGTGTCTCCAAAGCTATTGTAGCTGTTGGTGACTTCTAGTAGTAGTTTGCTTGATGATGCTTTTGGCTGAGTGACGTTGCACTAGGTTTTTGAGAGCAGGACACTTATTGGGGAGGTAATAGATAGAATGACAGAGGCAGAGCTGATTGCAGGTTAGGAGGTTGGGAAGTTCAAGCCAGTGGAGCTGTCTCAAAGCAGTACAGTCATGAGTTCCATATGAGCAATTTACAACAAAGCGGGCAATTCTGTTATAGCAGGCTTCCATTTTGCTTAGTTCAGTTTTATTGAGATTAGTCAGAATGGGAGATGCATAGAGTAGGGTGGATAGAAGTTGAGAGCGAGCAATGGCTGATCTTGTGTTGTTGGTAAGAAATGGTTTGATACGGTAGAGTGATCCCAGTTTGGCATGTACGTTTTTTAATAGTTAAGTTGAGATGACTATCAAATTTTAGGTGGGAGTCTATGGTTATTCCCAATAGCTTAGCCTGTGCCACTGGAGCGTTTGGAGTAGCATTTGTGGAGTAGATAGTGAACTGACTGTTATCAGTGTTTTTGTTAGAACTGGTTATAATCATAAGCTGAGTTTTCATTGGATTGAGGATAAGTTGGGCTTTGGTAAGGTAGTTTTCAATGCCAAAGAATGCTAATTGAGTTGTTTGCAAGAGGGTGGGAATGTTTTGTGCAACACAGATTAAGGTAGTATCATCTGCATACTGAATGATAGATGCATGCTGTGTGGAGGTATAGAGGTAATTAGTGAAGACTGTGAATAGTAGTGGTCCTAAGATAGAACCCTGTGGGACTCCTATAGTTATGGGCAGCTGAGGAGAGAGAGAATTTTCCCATTTCACAGCTTGGTACCTGCCAATTAAGTAGCTTTGGAACTAGGTAAGAGTGGAATTTGATAGGTGATATTGGTTTAGTTTGTTTAGCAGGATTTGGTGCGAGACTGTGTCAAATGCTTTGGACATATCCAAAAAAAGAGTTGACACCTGCAGGACTTCATTTTTGAGATGGTTTACTGTGTCTGTGAAGCAGAGGAGGGCTGTAGTGGTGCTATGGGCAGGTCTGAAACCATGCTAAGTAGGTGATAGGATGTTGCTGTCTAGAAGATATTTTAGCACCTGGGTATGGATGCATTTTTCTAGGATTTTGGCCAGGAGGAAGAGTAAAGCAATGGGTCTGTAGTTATTAAGTTCAGTGGAAGTCCTGCCTTTATGTATGGGTGTAATATAGGATATGTTCCAGAGTTTGGGCACATAGTTTTCAACAACTGATCTGTTTATGAGAATGGATATTGGGATAGCAATAGCATCTGCTGTGAGTTTCAGAACTAGCTGGGGAGTTGGTTGGCTGCTGTTGATGAGGTTTTTAGTTTGGAGAGCATGCTTTTGATTGAAGTGGTGGAAACTGTTTTGAGGGTAAAGCTTGTATTAGTGTTATTTGTGTTGGGGAGGATAGTGAGGTAGGAACTGTCCTGTGATACTAAGGATAGAATTGAGTTCACAAAGTGGTAGTTGAATTGTGTTTCGATGGAAACTTTAGTGTCAGGGGTGGTTGGTTTGGGGGTAGCCTTTTGGATGGGTTTTAGTAGCTGTTTTACATTTTTCCTAAATTTTGGGGGTTGTGTTGGTATTTCGTTTGCAATGTCATGCAGTAGGATTTTTTGTCCAACCTAATGCATTTTTTTGTACAGTTGCACAATACTTGTACTTAGGCTTTGTGTTTTTTTGTGTTTTTTTATAGTAAAGCCAGCTAGTGTCTCTGGACTTGAGGATTTCTTTGTTTTTTTTTTACTGAGCCGAGGGTCTGTAGTTCTAACCTTGATTTTGTGCAATGGAGTGACAGTGTCTAGGTATTGTAGAAATGTTTTGTTGAAATATGTTATAGCCTGGTCAAGTGGGAGGGTTTTTAGGGAGGATCCAGTCACAGTACAGAGTAAAGTATTGAGGACCTCTGGAGAGAATTTTTTTGTGTTTCTAGTGGATTTATAGTTAGTGGTTTTGCATATGCTTGTTCTACTATGTATAAGGTATATTATGTTGTGGTCACTTAAGGTGTCTGGGATACTGCCTGTGTGTGGGGGTACAATGTGGGGTTGTTAGTTAGAACCCAGTCAATGATGGATTCCCTTTTAGATTTTTTGTCACATCTAGTTGGAATTTGGACTAGCTGCTGGTAACCAGGGAGATTTATTAGAGTACTTGGTGGTTCTGATATACAGGTGAACCAATCTAGGTCGAAATTCCCCAGAATAAGGGTTTCTTGTGAGTATGTGGAAAAACACCAGGATAAGAAGTCTTCGAGGCTAGCAGGTGTATTACCAGGTGGAATATAGATCACAATTGTGGTAATGACCTTTTTAGGGTGAAGTTGAATTTGTGAGATAAGTATGTCCCAATTATTGGGGGAGGGGTAGGAGTTTGGTAATTGATGTACAGTTAAGTTGGACTTATACAGTAAGGCAGTTCCACCCCCTTCACAAAGTGGTCTGTCTTGTCTAATGATATTGTAGCCGGTAGGGAGAACTGAGTTAGCTGTGTTTTTATTTAGCCAGGTTTCTATTAAACCAACTAAGTCTGGGAAGTAGTGTGCTATTGTGACCTGGACTTCTGGTATTTTATTTCTGATACTTCTAATATTAATATTTAGCATTAAAAGATGGTTGGTTTTGCTGCTGTTGTTGATTTATCCAGGGATGAAGATAGTGGGGGTGTTATGTTCTGACATTTGTGTTGGAGCAGTTTGTGTTGGACAGGATGGATTTGGGCCTGGGTTGGGGTGGATATCCCCACTTATGGTGAGCCTGGTGTTAAAATGGTGATACAGGTGTTGGAGTTTGGTGATGAGTGTGAGAAAGTATTGTGTTTTTTTGGAGTAGGAATGAGAGCATATGTGTTTAGTTCTGAATTGGTCTGTTATGTAGTTCTTGAACAATTGTGGGCAGATATTATTATAATGTGCAGTGTCTGTATATGAATGCATAATATAGTGTTTTGCTGCTAAGTTTAGGGATATTGCTAGAGTGATAACTTGTGGAGTTATAAAGAATTATGAGAAGACAGACTAGACTTAATTGTGTGATAGTCATGGTTATAAAGTTTAGGTTGGTTCTAGGTGGAGGTTTGGATAGGAATTATAGGGCTGCACGATATGTGGATGGCTAAGTAGTGTGGGGTGATGTAAGTAATGCCTAGTGAGAATGAGAGTGGTTGGGAGTATTTTGTGGTGGAGCAAGCTGGTGTGGTGTAATATGATCTGACGTGAGGAGCTGTGATTGGTGGAGGTGATGTGAGGTTGAGCTGTGGGTGTGGCTGTGATTACTATAAATGTAGAGGTAGTGGGGGCAGGAGGAACTTGGGGGCAGGGCACGAGAGCAGAGAGAGCCCGAGCATTAGCGAGGGTGAATGGAGTGGGGTAGAGCCCACCAAGACAAGAGTAATGGGCAGAAAAAAGTAAGTGTTACTTTGTAAATCTGAACATTTTAAGCAAATTCCTGAGGTCTAATGGCTTATGTTATGTTATGTTAAGACATTATTTACAGTCATCCCAACCAGGCTGGCATAGATGCCATCAGATTGTTTTTATCTCACAATGGTAGTTTTACACATGATATGGTGACAGTCATTTGTATGTTGTTGTACTTGATTTTATGCAACAATGTGTTTTTGTATGAGAATCAGTATTATTTGCAACAAATGGGGGTAGCTATGGGTACTCCTTTTGCCAACACCTAAGCCAATTTGCTGTTGGTGTTGTGGGAGGACGAACATGTTTATAACAACAATCCTTATAGACACCTTGTTAAACATTATGTAAGGTTTGTAAATGATGTTTTTCCTTTATGGGGGATCAGTACGAAGGAGCTGCAGAATTTTAGAGGATATCTTGGGAGTACCTGTGATTTTCTCAGTTTCACTGTATCTTCTTCTCAGATATCCATTGTTTTCTTAGATGTTACCATTTTTAAGAACTATAATGGATCATTAGAAACACAAATGTACAGGAAACCCTGTTGGAGGAATGGGTTGCTGCATCATTCCTGTATGCAACCCCCTCATGTTTTCTCTAATATACTTAAGGGTCAATCATTGAGAGTATCTAGGCATTGTACTGATGATTACACTTTTGAAGAAACTACGTATACAGTCAGTGAGGGCTTTACTGAAAGGGGTTATCCTCAAAGGCATATAGTGGATACCAGTAGGGGGGCTGTACAAAGTAGATATGACAGGGGTACCCCCTATTTTTCATCTTTTCGTCATACCACCAATCACATTCATAATGATTAAACAATAAAATATCCAAGAATATTTTTTAAATATTCTTTTAATGTTCAACAATTTTGTAGTATTATTAGAAAGAATTGGCCTATTCTTCTGGCAGACAGTAAAGTGAGGCAAATAGTGGGAAAGCAACCGTCCTTTACTTTTAGGAATAACATGTCCATTAAAAGACTCCTATGCTATGGACCTAGATACCAAGTACCTTCGGCACCAGGAAAGAAAGGGTCATTTCCTTGCTACAGTTGCAAAGCATGTTCTTCCATATCTCCAGATTTATGCTTTATACATCCAGTAGCTGGGCATGTTTTTTCTCCAAGGTTTGTAGCCACTTGCAGGAGTATGAATCTGGTCTGCCTAGCAACAGTTTCTATGTGGGTAAAACCACAAGACAGCTGAGGGAACAGATACTTGAACACTTGGGGAGTATACACAATAACATGTTGACAAATCCCTTAGCTAATCATTCCTTGCAATGTCCAGGGCATACTTGTCTTAATTTTAAGGTTCTACAATTGCTATATCCTAGTGCTAGGAAGGGTGATTTTAACAATCATATTGAAATGTGTGAGCTTAAATGGATCATCTCTTTACAAGGCTATAGACAACCAGGACTCAACAGTGGAGTCTCCCTTAAGCCTGCACTGTTGAGTAAGACATGATTGCTTACAGGTTGTGTAAGTATGCTAATAGTTGCTAATGATCTAATGTGATTGGCTCATTCCTACAATGACTTTTCTTAAGTTTGTGATTTTTTTTAGCACAGTTTTTATATTGGTCTGAAGAAGCGGTAACCCTGCAAAAGCGCTAACCTTTCTGAATAAACTTCTGCCTTTATTTTTATCTACACCTGTATTTCGGCTGGTTATTTTTATTAGCTCTTGCACCGTGTTGGTTGGCACACATTTGTTGTTTTTCTCTGTTTACTGCTGTATGTGAGTCACCTTTGGCAGTTGGCTGGCTTGATTTTTGGTTATTTGCTCCTTTATAAACTCTAATATCTGCATATCACCCTGTCTTCCAGATGTTGAAATGCAATTGGAGATACAATGTCACAAATAAAAAAATTAGATAATAATATAGGTTCTGTGATAACATGGCTGCACCCTGCTTGGATGGACGGGCAGTACTGTGTGGAAGAATCAAGTGTAGATGGATGTGACACACATGATAAATGCCATGTGTGGTCACAATATATCTAAGGAGGCTTGCCAGCAATGTTGTTCTGACATAATCCTCCATATGCAGCTAACAGACTTCGCCTCTATGAGAGGACAAGGAATGCCACTGGAGTTAGGCCATCATTGCATCCTCTGGTTGAGATAACAATGGTTGTAGCCTACCACCCTACCACCTGCCAGGATTGTTGGATACCAGTGAAAGGTATTGTAGCAGGTGTTCCTGGACATACGCATATGCCTGACATTCATAAACATTGCAGCATATACCAATTCTCATTGAAGGACACTGATTCACACTTATTACTGGATAGTTATATTTGTGTTAGAGCAGCAGAACCTCATTGTGGACATCACAGCACACCTGATTTGGATGCACAACATAAGTATTAAAGCATTTTTATTTTGCGAACACACAACATACATATACTATTTTCAAAATGTCTGATGTGTTTTTCAGTTGCATAGCCCCATTGACATCCAAACAGCAACAACACATGTCACATAAGTGTCTCCATATCCTGCTAGTGTGATCCATAGTTATTGTGTGGCTGTGCCTGCAGTTATGACTGTGGAATATACTCACATGTTGTTGGCGTCTGTTGCCATTTTAACCTACAGATACATTATTGCATGAAGCATCAGCTACAGGCAGACCTGGTAGGTTTGTCCATACCTTTGCAGTTGTGCAGCACTATTTAACACACCTGTGAAATATGATATTAATATCAGCTTATTCCCTACACAAGTACATCTCCATCACATGTGCACCATTTGTCACATGTATCCATACCCTTTTAGTGTGATCCATAGCTGTCATGTGCCTCTGCCTCCTATTATGTCTGAGGATTATACTCACATGTTGTTTTTGTGCCATTTTATAATACGGGATCTGCTTTATGTTGGATATTATGTTCCCCAACGAGGGAGGATATACCAGTAAGGCAGTCTCTATGGTTGTTACATTTCACTATTAATAATTACATCTGTGCCTCTCATGACTAATCTGGTCTTGTTCAGCTGCATAGGACACCTGCAATCTGAACATCATCACTGCCCCTTCAATATGTGTCTATCTTATTTGCTGTGTGTTATACCTCAGATGAAATGATTGATTCCTTGTATGTGCTAAATACTGAGTTGTGTACATTTATCTTTTCACATGTCAGCAGCACTTCAGCTCTCACCACCAACAGTGGAATCAGAGGAGAACGTTAGGTAGGTTTTAGTAGTTGTATTAACATTATCTGTCATATTTGTTTGTTATGTAAAATGCATCTCATATCTCTGTTATATAGGGTCCTTGAACCAACCACAGCCATGATGACCTGGTAAGTACATATCATCATTTGCATTGTAGTTATTTAGTTGTCTTAGATTTCATTACTATGCTGCATTATTTGACTTCTGTAAATAAATGTGATGTGTCATCTGTCTCGTTTTGTAGCTTGTCCACCACCTGTCTCCTCCAGCAGCCCATCCACTGATCCTGAGATGAGATGTGATGCACATTACTGTGATAATATGATGCATGGCACATGCAACACTGCATTGGGTTCA
>NC_056745.1:1322521280-1322558780 GCF_019279795.1 Protopterus annectens | reverse complement strand
ACTTAGGCATGCTTTTGGTTCTACAGGTACTAAATTACCCCACAGACTCCACAGACTGTGAGTACAAGGTAGGTGCACACGTATGGCACACAGCCTGTATCAGCTCTCTGTCTAATCTGTATATATTACTTTCTGTTCAGAGAGCTGGCTTAAATGTAACCTGGCTCTGTGCCTTGCTGGCTGCCTTCTGGGATGCCTTTGCAGATTGTCCTCTATTATGGCTTGCAGTATGATCACTTGTTGTAGTGCATTAAATGCTTGTTCCATTTTTTTAAGTTAGGTTTGCTGAATCCCCAGGTTCCCTAAGAATTTGTAGACTATAGTAGCATTAAAATTAAGCACATATGACCTCTGCTGACTGCTTTCAAAAAGTTGTTGAAGTAGTATGTTGCATTTAAATTCCATTGGGCACATTTGTTGTGTTTTGGAATCCAGTAGGCTTGCGTGGAGTCTGCAGTTATCCTACAATGACTAGATAATTACTTGGTCTTGTTTTAGCAGATGCTATCTAATTGTGCCAGCCTCTGATGCACTGACATCTTCCTTATGCATGCTAAGCTGTCTGCAACTTTCTTTTGGAATGCAGGCTTGTGAGTAAGCACTATTATGGAACGACAGTCTAAGCACCACTGTTTGAATAATGTTGACTGATTTTGATATATTATGTAAAGGTCATACATTTATTTCTGCTTTTCATATATTTATGATGTGACTCTATATTTCATGCACATTTTAAAATCAACTTTGATATGCTGATGTTGCTGCTATAGGTATTTTTACCAGTGGCTATTTTCTTAAAAAAAATGAAATACTGGACCAGTACATCCTCGTTAACTAATGAATAAAATAATAGGTAACAACTGATGGCTTAATAGTACGGCTTTCTAAATGTCAGGGTTGCTGCATGCATAGAATGCTCTACTAATGTGGTGTGCTGATTAAATAGCAGCCCTGGGTTCCACTTGAACTAGCTATAGCGCACGAGTGCAAAACTTTCAGTTTTTGCTTTAGATTACACATTCCCTGGAATGCATCAGTTTTGCTTTGCTGATTAACTTGAACATTTTTCCCAAAGAATAGAAACACTAACCCAGTGCCCACGTCTGAGACTTTCATGTACCCTAAACATTGTATGGTTTAGTCCATACTGGTTAATTCATGGCTGTTCTATGTTCTTTCTGATATGTGTTTGAACGTTTTCTTCCAGGCAGAGTTCCATTTTGGAATTTTAGCAGCCTCTTCTCCAGAAGACCACTAGAAATGTTTTAAGAGCACTGCAGTTATGTGCAACCATTTATGAAACTCTGAAGCCATTACTATGACACTTTTCATCTACATCTATATTTCCAATTTGGACAATGACCAGACTGTTTTATCCTTAGCATGTTTATTGCTAATTATTTCATTTTCCATTTGTATTATTTAAGACACCTTTGCTGATGTCAAATTAAACTGTTCAGTTTTCACTATTTGCCTAGCCTCTGTATTTTACTCATCCGAATCTGCACAAGTAATTTTTTTGCAGATGATGCCACAGATACCAGCTTTCATCAATGTAATGGAGTACACAGTGGTTACACCAGTGTTGCAAGGCAGCAAGAGTAACAGACAGTACCTTAAATCCGTTAAGCATGCAGCACCCCTCGGTACGGTAAGTGATCTTTACAAGGACAACTTCAGACTGCAGTAACATTTCACATTTCTTGTAACACTTTTAAATGCAACTTTATCCTTTATTTTTCTGAAATTTGATCATTTTACTTGAATTTATGTGCCTTGGTTTACAGTTTTTTTTTTTGGGGGGGGGGGTATGGCCACAGCAAGGGATACTTAGATCCAAACTAAAGGAGCTATTTTAGTTGTTTCGTCAGGGCTAATTTTAAATTATATACTATCAGGGCTTTACTTTGTTGGAGAAAGCAGTTAGGTGTTATGCTGGAAGTGGTCAGAAAAGAAAAGATATGCACAATATACTCTCAGGAGTTTTAGCCACACTTTGATTATGTGGCTGATTCAATGTCTGTGGAAGAAGTCTGTTTGCATGAAAGGTTTGTATCTCTTGAGAATTATGTTTTGAAACATAGGCTACAGTAGGATAATTTATTCTTTTACATAGTTTTAAAATGAAACATGTACCTACGGTAATGAGTTTGCCTTTGGGAGTTAACTATCCATATAGCTTTATAAGTGTCTGGAAACAGATGATCTTGAAAACAGGTTTTAGTTATATAGATTTGCTTGTGAAGTAAGATAAAAATAATGAAGGTCATTGATGGCTACCCTAGCCTTAAAAGATCCATATGTGCAGCAAATATTTTACTTAAACACAAATAAAACAAGACAAAATAAAGAAAATAAAATGCAGTGAGCCAGCACACTGAAGAAATTTGGAAGAGACTGGTAGAGCTATGTAGCAGGAAATGTATATCGGACAAATATCCCCCAGGTTTCTGTGCGGAGACCGCTCCTGTTTGGCATTTTATTTTCTGACTTAAAAGCTAATACCAAAAGGCTTTGGCTGACTAAGTTTGCAATGACTGCAACCGAGGAGCAGTCATTGAATCCCCAAATGACTTAGCCATTCTGCAGGAAGGTTTGTCCCAAATAAATATTCTGGTACCAAAATCATGGACTGAAACTAAATGCTAAAAATGCTTTATTGTATCCTTTTGGAAGTCATCTATTCCAGGGAACTACCACATTAACAATACATTCCTGAGAGTTTACCCATTTGTTTGGGATTTGGGAACTTATATGGACAGGGCCCTTACTTTTGACCAGCATATGTCCATTATTGAAAGAAAGTCTTTCTATACTGCACAGCTTATAAATAAAGGGATTGTATCTAGATCTAAGGATGTTATAGTCCACTTTACTCAGCCTTCACTGGGCCAGTGATATGTATCTGTCCACAAACATGCATCTAATGGAACACTCATAAAGATACCTTACTGAAAGCATACAAGGCCTAAACAACATGTCCTACATGGATCCACTCAAAGTACTGTCACTATACACGGTATCCTAAGTACTGCTAAGAGGTGACCTGTGTCTGACCTGTAAGGCATCCTCTGACCCAATACTGATGGATTTACTCCAAATCAGCAAGTCAAGTGGCATCAGAAATACTTGGTCTAGGGATATAAATGTCTTCTTAAACATCAACACAATTGTTTGGAGGGACAGGTATAGCTCGCAGAGGGTACTGCTGCTCTGGAACAGACTCCCCATCTACATAAAACAAAGTTCTTTCCTGTCCATATTTAAGCGTGACTTAGATCTATGGGCAGGAAACAGAATAAAATACCTCCAGACTCTCCCCTGTTCTACTAATGGACAGAAAAAGATCATAACACTTTTATCCCATGTGTGGGTCCCCTCAAATTATCTAAGGTATGATCCCAGTAATCTCATTGTGGTAATATATAATTATCGACAATGGGATGTGTAGGACCAATCTCTAGCCAAATAGGATAGGTTAATTCAAAAGAGAAAGGGAAACTGGCTTGGCTTAAAATGGCCTGCAAGGGCAGCTAACCTAGCTTACTTTTCCTAAATAGAATTGACTGTGAGCAGCAGCAAAATAATGCAGTAATGAATATGGCATTGAATTTTACTCGGAACCCTTGTGAAGAAGCCTGTAAAGAAGATCACCAAGGTTGGCAAAGCATTAAAAGTCTGACTTTCATTAACAACAAAATAAAAGCACCAGTGAAGATCATTCACAAAGACAAGGTATCGTACATCAGTATCAGAAAGGGACACAATACGCAAAAGGGAACCTCCAAGTAAGAGACATTTTCAGACAGGACTACAAGGAGAGATCATGGTGACAGAAGTGGCTACCCTTCCTCCAAAGCACCAGCACAATCAGTAGTGACAACAAAAGTAATATCAATACACAGGGAACAGCCATTATACCAAATGAGTAGACTTTCTTCAAAAATGCTGATAACTTCAATATAGATAAATTTTTGGATTATAGGTTATCAGATGATGAAGCCAGGTGACTTGGTAAAAAAAAAATCCTTTATTCCAGCTGTAGCAGCTGATAATTCTTGACACTATCAGTATCTTTAGAGAATATTTATTTATTTATTTTATTGATATTTGATTACCAGGAAAGTCCAACTGGGTAGGACCCTATTTTCAGCACAGGCCTGTGGGAACCTCCATAGTATTATAAAATATTTTAAGAACAATAATTTTACATTCTTCAAAAATAATACAAAAATATCTACAGTTTAAATAAGTATACCAAATTAGACATAATATGAAAGCATTGATTAAGAATGGATAGAAGTTATATGATGATGATTTAATATTTAGAGACATTTTAGCCAGTTTATTGAGAAATTAAAGGTAGGTTAGTATAACTGTAACAGGAATTGCAATATGAAGTGAGAGAAAAGCAATCATATGAATTATTTAATGAGAAAGACAGAGGGGAAATTGATAGAAGTAAGGAAGTGAGTGAAGAAGAGAGAGTAAGGAGATATAAGGAATGAATAGATACTAGTTTAACATTTAGGGACATAGTTTATCCTGGTGTTGAGCAAGAAAAGAGACAGCTTTTGGCTAGGATGTATTTCAGAATGGTTTTGAAGGATGGAGGGAGGGCATTGACTTGATGGATACACGTAAGGAGTTCCAGGCCTTAGTAACTTGGTGCAACTATAGATGGTGCACAGCAGATTTGATAGGTTAGTGCAGAGACAGGAGATTTTAGTCATTGGATCATAATGACTGACTGGGAACATAGTTGTGTAAAATGTTATTTAGTGCTGGACAAGCAAACGGGTGCTGGATAATTTTACAGGTGTTAAGAAGCTGTGTATGTCTTAGTTTATGGGGCAGCTCTAACCAAATTAATCTTGTTAGTACTATGCAGTTGTAGATTCTGAAAGGGGTATTTGCTGCAAATTTAGCAACTTTGTTATAGCATTATTCAAGTTATGATTTTTGTGATGCCTGTAGTTTAGTAAGGATGGGAGTGCCATAAAGAAGTTTGGGGAGGAGATAAGTAGTGGCAAGTGTAGTTTTAATTTCATGGATGAGAACATTTTTGGCTCTGTAAGGCATCTCTAGTTTTTGATGCGTTTTTCTTATGTAATTTTTCTATATGCAGGTTGAATTTAAGATCCACTGTGGTGGTGGGGCTGCGGTAGCATTGTCACCTCACAGTAAGACATTGTCCTGTTCGATTCTCAGTTAGAGTGTCTTCTGTGTGGAGACATGCGTGAATGGGTGTACCTTCGTTGAAGGTTGTGCGTCAGGGCTGGGAACTCTACTGCCAAATCATTAGCGGACCGGAGTTCCGCTGTGGAGACCCCTAACCGGGAAAAGCCAAAAGACACAAGAACAACAAAAAATCATCTCTAATAGTTTGCTTTGAGAAGTGACGTCAGTGTTTGTATTATCAAGATAGAGGACATTAAATTTGTTTTTTTTTTTTAATGTGAGGTAAATTGGGGGGAGTAGTAGTTTAGTTCTTTGGGGGTTTGAGCATGAGTTGTGAGTTATAAAGCCATGTTTCAGTGGCTGTTAAAGCTTCCTGAGTAATTTTTTGGAGGTGTGCCATATTGTCAGATGTACAAATGAGTGTGGCGTCATCTGCGTACTGTATTAGGGAGGCCTGCTGTGTGGATGTGTAGAGGGTATTAGTGAGAATGTTAAAGAGGAGGGGACCTAGGATAGAGCCTTGTGGTACACTGGTGGTGACTGGAAGGTATGGAGAGAGTATGGGGTGCAATTTTACTGACTGATACCTATTTAATAAGAAGCTTTTGAACAATAGAAAGGTGGGCTGAGAGAGACCTAATGAGGACATTGAAGTAGAAGTTTGCTGTGACAAACTGTGTCAAGGCTTTAGACAAGTCTAGAAATAAGGAGGAGACAAGTTTGCTGTTATCTCTAGCTTTATTGACAGTATATATATATATATATATATATATATATATATATATATATATATATATATATATATATATATATATATATATATATATATATATATATATATATATATATATATATATTTAGGTTAGAAGTGCAGTGTTTATACTCTGGGAAGGATGGTAACCTTGTTGTGTGGGGGATAGGGTTTTTCCTGCAGGAAATAGTTTACAATTGCTTTTGATTGCATTTTCAAGTATTTTGGAGATGGGGATAAGATTGTCATAGGTCTAAAGTTACTAATGTCTGTTGAATTTCTTCCTTTGTGTTACTTTTTCCAAAGATTGGCAATGTGGGATTCCTAGATTGACCTATTTATAAGGATTAAGACAGGATAGGCAATCCTATTGACTGCTATTTTAAGGTACTAGCTTGAAAGGTCATTAACTGAAGAACAGCATGGTTTGAGTTTGTCTGAAAATAGTTTTATATAAGGTGTGGGCACAGGTTTGAAGGTGAAAGTGGATGTGGTGATGCATGGCTGTGGGGCAGGATTAGGATTAGATGTTGGGGAATTGTTGGTTAGAGATGCTATACTATCTATGAAATAAGAATTGGATTGTGTTGTGGTTTTGAGTGGTGAGTTATTGGGAGAGGGGTTAGGGTCAAATGTTTGGCTGGGGTGCAACATTTCTTTAATGGCTGTCTATAATTGTTTAGGGTTATGTTTATTGTTATTATGAAAGTTATTGTGGTATAGTTTTTGTCCTCATTTATTTGCTTTTTAATACAATTATGAAACATTATGAAGTTTTTAAGATTCTGTAGTGTTTTATGCATTTCCTTGCTTTTTCTCTATCATGCAGTAGCATTCAACTCTTTTTTTGCATAGCCAAATTGCATTATTTGTTTTAGTTTCTTCCTTCTAGGAGGTGCAAGGCTATTTAAAATATTCAGGAAAGTTGTACTGATTTCATTTTCATACATAGCTGAAATGGAATACGTAAGAGTGTTGAACTTAACTGCTTAACTGCTTTAAGGATAGTGCAAGGTAAGGCTACTGAAAATGATATTATCTCCGTAAAACAGCACACTTTATTTAATTTATTTAATACACGCCTACTGCCATAATTTTCTGTATTTTTAAGTATTGGTGAAAAGGAGATTCTTTAAAGGTTCTGAGAAATGTTACTTCTTCTTTGGGGAGACTAAAAGTCCTTAAACAGTTGCAATCCAATGAGTAAATTAAAATAGTTGAAGCTGCTAAAGTTGATGTAGTTGTTTGGATGAATGATATATCGTATAATGCAAAAATGCTGAATTTATTTTAGTGATTATGAGAAAGTATATTTATTTGATGTTAAAAAGTTCATTATATATATTGATTCATGCATAGAGGAATAGCTACCAGAGGGTCTTATAGCTATAATGTTGACTATTTCAGGGTTTAGAATGTTAGAACCAGTTTCATTTTTGGTTTAAGAAAATTGCATAAAGATTTATTAGATGCACCTGTAAAACCATTAGAAAGTAGTATCAAATTGCAAATGAAGGGTCTAAGACATAATCTATGTGCAGGAATAATTAAGGTTACACACTCTATTCCTTCATTTATCAAATATTCTTTTGATTTTATAGAGGGGGTTAGAAATTTAGAGGTGTGTGAGAAGGACATTTTAGTAACAATTGACATTAAATCACTGCATTCAGCAATACGAAGGGACAGATGGTTAAAAATGTTAGCTAGTTTGTTGCATGAAAAAATGGAATTTGTCCCTACCAAAATTAGGTTGAATAGAATGTTTAGATATCACTTTATCATTTAATTTCATGAATTATGAGGACAGGTTATTCAAACAGAAAATTGTTGTTGTGATGGGGCTGCTGTGGCCCCCAGCTACACCAACATACTTATGGCAGTGTGGAAAGAGAAACTTGTTTATAAATCAAATTATTTGTGCAATACAAAATGCTACAAGTGTTTTTACTGATGGTATTCTTTGGTGTAGCAAAGTAGTCAATAGACCTCGGAGGACTTCACAGTTCCTGATGAACTGTGATTTTAGAAGGATCAATTTCTTAGATCATGTTAAGTGAAGTGAAGAAAAGATTGGCAACTAATCTTTACAAAAAACTGCTGCACATAAGACTTATTTAAATTATAGTAATATGCATCAACCCTATTTGAAAAATAGAACATTATTAATGAGCAGCTTTCAAGTTTCAGGAGATTATGTGAAGTGAATTTGTATTTTTTTAACATGTTTATTGATTTTAACATATAATCAGTAAAACATAATAATTTATACAAGCAATTAACAAGGAAGAAATTTTAACATTCATAAAACAACTAACGTACACGAAGGCATCCACAATTAATTACATCATCTAACTTAACTATAACACATTACAAAGGGTCCACATTTTTTAACAAACTTTGTAGAGTATCCCACATATTATAGCTAGTTGTTTTCCTAGAAGTTCTTGATTTAATGGTCTTTAGTTCCATTTGACATACCTCAATCAGAACATTTTTAAATTCATTAAAAGAAGGAGGGGTATTTGAGATCCAACTCCTAGTTATGATCTTTCTAGCCACTGCTAGAATTGACCATAATAAGGGAAGTTTAACCTTTTTAACACATTTAGGTATGGGGGTATTGAAGAGGATTAGTGATTTAGAGATTGTAAAATTGTCTGTAAAAAGAGCCTGTAGAAAGTTGTTAATTGATGTCCAATATTCCTTCAGTTTTATACAATCATGGAACATATGTGCCCAGTTAGCATTTATCACTGAAGTACATCTCTTACATATGTTATCTTTTTTATTAATTTTGCTCATTATTAGAGGAGTATAGAAGGACCTGTGTAAGAATTTCCAGGTATAACGTTTCCATTTAATTGAGGAAGTTGTTTTAGAAGCTGATTCCATTATATGATTCTTATCTTGTTGTTTTGGTGGTACTCTATTAATTGAGTTAATTCCAATAATTTTCTGGACAGTTGAAGGTTTCATCTGCAATCATTTTGTGAATGTGAGAGAGTTTACCTTTATCTGAAACTTTCTGCTATAAGTTTAGTATCATGTAATCTATCAGAATTGGGACAGATTCTTTAGTTGTCGGTGATATTAAATCTAGTTTATTAGAGAGATGTTGTTTGAAAGCCTGAATCTCTAAACAACAAGTTTCATTCAAATCAAATTCTTGGATTAAAAAATCTAGGTTTTTTTACCTTTATTATCCAGCAGCATCTGATGCCAGTACATTAATTTATTCTGCCTGAATAGTAAAGTTTTATCAGGGTGAGATGATAAAAGTATACCTTGTGTGTATATTATGGGAAATAAAATGAAGATCCATTCCTTATATTTGTGATGTTTATATATAAAGTTACAGAAAGTGGTAATAATATTTATTTGGTAATTTGATGTGTGTCTCATTGTAATGGGGATAGTGCAAAATTATTTGAGTATCCATAGTATGGGATTATTTATAATAATATTTTTGTGTGTTAGTGGTATATTGGTTAATTCTATACTAATTAATTCCCAATATTTTTTCCATTTCGCCACATATGAATGATCTATTAGTAGTGTTATAGTTTTGATAATAGAGGAAACAGAGTATAGATCAAAGTCAGGAAAGGCTACACCTCCTTGGGACCAATTATTAATATGTGTCTTTAATGCCACTCTGGGTCTATGAGGTGCCCAGAGGAATTTTAACACTAGTGAGTTTAATTTTTTAATGATTGTTTTAGTAGGTAGGAGTAATATCGATTGTATTATGTATAGTATCTTCGGAAATATAATCATTTTAGTAATTGTCTTTCCTCCATGGAGAAAAGGATATTATTCCAATTTTTAAAAAGAGTTTGTATGTTTTCAAGACATTTAGTATAGTTATGTTGAACTCTTGTTTTTGAATGTTGTATATCTCTTGCTAATACAATACCTAAATAAGTTACTTGATCTGATTTAGGTATATATTTATGGTAAACTTTATTAAGAATATTTTCCCTGAATGTATTGGCATAATCTTAGTTCTTTCTTCGTTAAATATCAGACCTGAGATTTTCTTAAAATCTGCCATTGTGTTAAATAATGACTGTATAGAAGAGTTGTTTCCTGCTGATGTAATTAGAACATCATCAGCAAACAGCTGAATTTTAGATACTGTATTCTCACTTATTTTAAATCCTTTTATGTCATTGTTTCTAATTAAATTAGCCCACGGCTCCATTATTAAGGTGAACAATAAAGGGGAGAGTGGTCATCCCTGTTTAGTACCTTTTACTATAGGTATCTTTTGAGAGACATATGTGCCAATTTTTATGTATGCCAGTGCTCTTTTATATAAATGTTCAATCAAATTTACAAATGTATCAGATAAATTTGTACATCTCAGTAAGATAAACAAATAGTCTCAGCTTACAGAATCAAAAGCTGAATTTATGTCAAGGTTTATTAGTGTCAAATCCTTCTTATTTTTATTTGCATAATCAATTAGAGTTAAGGTTCCTCTTATGTTGTCAAAAGTATTTCTATTTGTAATAAAGCCTGTTTGATCTTTTTCAATTATGTTTGGAAGAATTGTCTTTAATCTGTCACCAAATATGTTCTTGAGCATCTTGTAGTCAACATTGAGTAGTGAGATGGGCTTATATGATGAGCATCTTGTTGGGTCTTTATTAGATTTCAGAACTGGTGAGATAAAAGTATATTTCCAAGATGGGGGGATAGTAGATTCAGTCTGAGCTGTCAGGAATACATTATGTATTAATGAATAAATGTTTTTAGAGATTATTTTGTAAATCTCGGGTATTATACCATTGTTACCTGGTGCTTTGTTTAACTTGAGTTTATTTGAGTGATAATGTATGTATATGACATGTGTTTATCCATTGATTCAACCTGTTGTTTATTAAGTTTTTTATCCATGTATGTGGTTATGAAATTCTTTATTTTATCTTTTGGTTCCATATTAACTGTATTGTGATTAATTTTATGAACGTGATCTTTAAACTCACCTAGGATTTCTGATAAATTAGACACATTTTTCTTTTTCCTTGAGGAAAACATCTCTTTAATATGATTTTGTTTATTAAGTCTTTTTGTTTTATTTTTAAGTTTATTTAAATATTTGGGACTTATTGAATATGATAAGAATTTATGTTTCTCTAGGTTTATTTTGATTTTGTGATTTACAGTTTCTTTATATTCCTCATTTAACTTATTTATTTCTTCTATAACTTTTTTATTTGTGACATTTTCCTTGATGTTGAGTTTGAGTGTCTGGCTTATTTTGTATGTCTAGTAGATCTTTATCCCATGTTTTCCTTTTATTATTATACCATCTTATACTTTGCTCATATAAGTACAATTTCAGAGCATCCCAAGTAAATATAATCGGGACATCTGGAGTGGTGTAGATTTCTAAAAATCTTTGTGTCTCTTTCTTTATAAATTCTTTGAAGTCTTTTAGTTGAGCTAGGTAGGCTGAAATTCTTTTAATCTGACTATTATGTATTACGTTCACAGTAAGTTAAAAAGTGATTGAATTATGGTCTGATATTGGGTAGGAAATGACCATAGATTTAGATAAATCATTCACAAGTTGGTTAGAGATCACAACTCTATCAATTCTAGAGTAAGATTTATGTCTATTTGAAAAAAAGTATATGGTAGTGACTTAGGATCTGGTTGGTTATTAATGTCATTCAAATTATATGAGTTAATAAAATCTTTTAGGTGTTTTGCGCTAGCTGTAATCTTCCTATTCCCAAGAGTAGTAGTATCATTTTCCTGTAGAGTACAATTGAAATTACCTGCTAATATGATGTCTCCTTTGGAGAGGAGTACTATTTGGTTGAAATATTGTCGCACTGTGCTAATACCTATGCCTGGTATCCAGTATACATTGATACATGTAAAAATCTTCCTATTGATCTGTAATGTAACCATGCAGAACATTTCCTTGTTATCTTTGTATGTCTTAATCATTTTGGGAGTAGGTATAGATTTGTTCCACAGGATAGCTGCCCCAGATTTTTTTCAGTGTATGTTCTGAGTTGACTAAAGTTGTGTAATTGTTTGCATCTAGCTTATCTATGCCTTTTTTAAGGAGAATAGTTTCTTGAAGGAATATTAGGTTAGATCTATGTAGGTTAAGGTATCTGAATAAACTTCTCCTCTTACATGGGTTGTTTAACCCATTAATATTTATAGAGATCCCTTTTAAGGTTACCATTTGACATGTATAGCATAAGATAAAATATGTTCAGTTTATCATTTTTATAAGAATTAGTAATCTATTCCCTCCTTTAGATGTTAAAGTAATCAAGACATTGACTTGTGAAAATTCTATATGGACTTGTGGGTATTTAACTTTTATCAGAAATAAGAACGTGATTGTGAGATATGATGTGGATGTCAGAATTGTAATCATATTATGACAATAATCAAATAAAATAGTGTTAGGATTGCACTTTGCACCCAGCCTGGAATTATAAACTCCAAATTTGAGTAGTTACAACTACTTGAGTTACCTCTCTTTCTATAACAGCAGAACTCTAGCTACCACCTAACATCTATCAATGCTAAAGTTTTCAAAACCAAAGTTAAACTCATCAATTTTAATATGTACTATAAAAGAAAAGCTTCCTCTGGTATCATACCTTTAGAACTAGAAAGAATAGTTTAAGCTAACAGCAAGAATGCATGAATCAGAGTGACAAACCATTAAAACTTTTTTTGACTGGTTTGTATGTGCATATATAGGAACTTGAAATAGAGATTTTAACTAGTATAGCTTATATAGATCATAAAAATTCAGCTTGAATATTCTAAATATTGTAAGGATTATGTATTTATATCTAGAAAAGCCTGTTAACATTAGAAACTTACGAAGTAAATTACATATTTTGAAACATTTTAAAAGGATTGGAATATAACAGGAGATCCTTTTCTTGAGTATGTAAATAAATCAAGTCATGTACATATGTATAACCATTTAACCAACTACAGAGCACATTTGAATGTTTTTAACCAGTTAAAAGAGCATCTTTATATACGTCTGTTTTATTTAACATCCTAGTAATAACCGCAACACAACAAAAAAGAAGAGAAAAAAAACTTTTGGTAGGTGCTTCGTGTATACGTAACTTCCCTGAGCTTAAAAATATCTGTTTACTAATGTTTCTGTAACACATTATATTACTCAGATTGAATTATTCAATTCAGTTGTTATGATAGCAGTGGTGTTAATGTTATAAACATTTACACAAAATAATCAGAATATAGTAAGCAAGTCATTTATTATTTATTCTCTTTTGTTTATCTGTTGACTTTCAAGTTGTGCCAGATGCCAGTCTTTTTAACAAGGGACTAGCCCATTCCATATCTTCTAGCTTGTCCAATATTTTATGTTTTTTTAATATAAGCCAAGGCAGTGTCTAGATCCTCAAACATTTTAGGACCCTCAGGTAAGAAGATGTTCAGCCTGGCGGGAAAAAAAAGTGAGTTTTCAGTTGTGCCTTTTAAGTTCTCTTATCAGTGGTAAGAAGGTTTTCCTTTTAGATATCACCAGAGAAAAATAATCATTATCAAAGTGCACTACTGTATCATTGACTTTTATAGGTGCTTTAGTCCATGCAGATTTTAACACCATCTCTTTGTCATATGAAGATATAAATTTTACTATAATCGATCTTGGAATATTCTTGTTAGTGGCAGGGGATGATAGAGATCTATGGGCTCTTTCTATACTGAAAGAAAATGCCTCAGATAAATAGTTTTTGGTAGCCATGTATTTAAAAAAGTTGTAATATTATTACCTTCTATGTTTTCTGGCAATCCAAAAATCCTTATGTTATTGCATCGAGATCTGTTTTCCAAATCAGCCAATTTAGACTGGAGATGAATGTTTTGCTTAAGTAAAAATTCAATGTTCATTTCCCCTTCTTTAATCCTGCTGTCCATGTCATTGAGAGCATCTTCTATACCTGAAATCTGTGTTTTTTGCTGATGTTAAGTCTTCATGTAATATGTCCATTTGTTTGGTAGTTTTTTCTTTAAAGTTATCTATTTTAGAATCAATTCTGTCTATTTTAGTTGTTAGTTCCTGCATATTTGACAGTAATTCCTGAAGTTCTTTTTTAAGTGTAGAATCCTGGCTGTTGGCTTTACTGAAGCACATTCTGAGGAGTTGAGATGAGTGAGAAATTTCCAATAAGATTTCTGACAGGAAAATCAGTCAAGTTTTCTTTCTGTTTTGAAAATTATTGTAGAAAATGGTGTTCCAGATGATTTTAGGAAAAATATATTTCATTAGATGAGTTTTGGTGATAAATTTCCCTGTTTATGATATTATCTTGGTAGAGCTAAACAAATCTGCTTCTATCCTGTATTCATCCTTGGCCACACCCCCTGAATTTGTATTTTGTATTTTTTTGAAGAAATTTAAAAGTTGAAAGGTAAGTTTCAGAAAAGAAGCTACCCTGAAAGGTTAGTATAGCCTGAATATGACTCCCTTATAGAATACAAGAAAAGCAAGTATAAAGCCATAGGCTTGAAAACTTACACTAGCAGTAATGATTGTAGGGGGAATTCTAAGACAAAGTATTGCCATGAAACTTGATGCATTCATTTGATAGCTGTAATATAGAGCTAGTTGTTAGAAATATTTGGAAATTTCACAGAAGATTTCTGAATACAGATAAAGTTATAAGTGACAACTCTAACCTCATATACTAGAGAAGTAGGAATGTAAAAGAATGGTTAGGTAAGTTTGATTGACCCCAATCCCATGAACTGAATACAGGTAAAAAGAAATGTGCAGTTTGTCATCAGTGTCACTCTCAAGGTGACTTTCTTGGTATCCATGTCTCAAACACATAATACTGTGGTTATGATTGGAGACCTGCTCATAATCCCCTGTATTATGTTATTTCATATATGTGCAGCTTCTTCTGCTATGCTATATTTATCTTTGTGTCGTTGTGCAATGTTATCAATAGGCAGTGCATTGCTTTCTGTGCAGGACCATGCTGCAGTTAGGTATCCCTACGGCACTAATGTCAATTGAAGAATGACCCAGGGTAAGTGAAACGTATTGTCATTCTGGTTGTATATTTCCAGTTTCTGTGGAGATCAGAGTCTGCCATGTGAGACTGCACTCATTAAACCCCCTCCCACAATGAATATCACTATGTGGGCCAACAAATTATCATGGTGGTTGTAAAAGAGCATACGCTGCTAACAAAACCTTAAGGCAGAAGTGGACATTGTGATTCTGTGACAGCTGTGTTAGTTGTGACACATCCACCCACGGGTACTATAGTCACTGCCTAACTTTATCATTTACTTCAGAACTATATCAGGAGAGGAAGGAATGACAGTACAAGAAGGTAATAAAGAGATGCAGTGGACAGTCTATGGCAGCACTGGCTTCACTTTCAGTTCTTATACTCCCAGAAATACATGACTGCACTACCATACCTGTTCACTTTGTGTCTCCCCATTATAATTCACACCAATTTCCTGTTTCTGGCTTACACATCCCCTTCAAAATGTGTTTAAATTCCAGCTGCCTCTCTATCCTGCCATTCAATGGCCTCAACTCTGTTATCAAAGCTCCCTTCCACAGATAATCATACTATTCTTCATATCAATCTGCTTCTTTGTGAATCTTCTTCTTGCTGTTCATGGCCCATGCATACAAAAACGCACTTCTAACAAAATTAAATGCAGCTTGCCATAAACATCTATGAGCCTTCTGTCCTACATAGGACTTTGTCTGCATCTCTCTTGCATGCTTTATACTCCCAGAGCTTTTTACTCCATTGGTTTATCTGTTTCTCCATGCCAACTTGCACATAGTGCAATGTGTTTTGGGTAATATAATATAAACACCTAACACCAGAATGGTGTACTTTAGTTCACCCATTTATCCATTGCATGCACTGTTTTCATGCACCAGAATAATGTGTTTTGGTGCATCTGTTTATGCATGACATATACTGCATTCTAGCACCAGAATAGTAAGTTCTGGTGGCATATATATGATTGGCATGCACTGCTCTATAACACTAGAATAACTGGTTTAGGTGCACACATTTATGTGTAGCATACAGTCTTTCTAGCACCAAAATGATGTATTTTGGTGCATCAGTTTATGCACAGCATGTGTTGCATTCTAGATCCATAATGGTATGTTTTGGTACACACCTTTATGAATGGCATGCACTACTTTATAGCAGCAAGTTTATTTTGGTGCACCCATTTATGCATGTCATGCCCTGCTTTGTACCAGTGTGTCTCAATATTGCAGACTGTGTGCTATAGCACTTGGCCTGCAGTGCTGCTATGTCACGTTAATGATATTCTGTATAAGAAATGCTTTGTGCATAAGATGCAGTTGCCTTCCATGTAGTCCCTGTGTTCCAGTGCCAGTTATCCCTGGCTGTCACATTGCTGTTATTGTGTGTCACAGTGACATTCCTATATTCATTTTCATAGACAAATTCATAGATATTCCAAGGCACTGAGGCTCATGACCATTCTTCCCTTGCCAGTAACCTCCTTCAGGCCAGCTTCCTTTCTACAGGAGGGTCATACCCACCAATCCTGGAGTAAATTTGTGGATACCCATCCACATCTAAATTATGCTTAAAGGAAGATAAAGAGTTGCACTGTTTATCATGCAAGCGACATTTATTTTAGAGGTTTGGAAGGCAGTGGGTTTTAAACTTGTCCTGCCACCATGTTCTATTTACTTGTTGGTGAAGACTTAGGTCCCTGGTTCTAGAAATGGTGAAGATATTGGACTTGCGGAGAAACCGGGGGTTCAGGACAACTGAGTTTCCAAATAATATGCTAAGAAAGACAGAGCTCTCCTGTCATATGTCTGCAAGACATTGAATAAAGAGATAGAGCTTCCAACACTGTTGGTAGTTCAGGGAATTTAGGCATGTGATCTTTATAATTTGGACCCTTTTGTTGTCTTTCTAATCGTTTGATATGTTTAGTTATCGAGTACAATGTCCCAAATAGGACACTATACATTATAACTGGCCTGATCAATGCTGATCATAAGGGAGTGATTGCCTCTTTAGACCTTGATGATATTCCTTTGGCAATTAGCCTGACTAAATAAAATGATTTCTTGGCAACTATTGTCAGATTATGGTTAAAAGAGAAGCTGCTATCACCCCAAGTGCCTGTGTCCTTTAAGTACATTTTCATTTTGTAGAGGTGTGTTGACTAGACAGTATGATGAGGGGAGAGGATGTCTACCAAAATTCATGATAGTACAATTGTTAGCATTTAGTTTGATCTCATTTTTATATTTTTAAATGTCAGAATAGGGAATGGAGTGAAAGGACTCTGCCAGGTCAAGATACAGTGTGCACAGCATTGCCATAATATATAGCTTCTATAATAATTTTGTAGAAATTTGACATATAAAATAGAAAAAAATCTACTCTTCACAAAGCCAAACTGTTGGGGTTCAATTCTAACAATATTCTTGATATCACAGTTTATGAGGGCAGTTACAATATGTTCCATGGCTTTGCAGGTGAGGCTTGTGAGGCTGATAGGACTGTAACTGCCCTATCGAGGTTAGTTGTAAAGTCATCCTTATAGATGGATGGCTGGGACACCATTGCTGTGTGCCAGTCATCAGGGACAAATCTAGTAGCTTATGTTTATCTATTTATTGACGTTTGATTTTCAGTTTTAGTTAAACTTCACTTAAACAGTTTGAGGAGTGTGTCTGCAAAGGCATGTTTAACACTATTAATTAAGCAATCAGGTATATTATCAGGTCCCTGGGAGGGAGCATTTTTGGTCTTGATTAGCACTTTCAGTAAATTCCCTTTAGAGATAATAGATTCAGATAAGGGATTCAAATATTTATGGGTTTTGAACAGAAGCCTCAGGGATGAAGTTGGCACTATTTTTTTCCTCATAGATACGGGCAAAGTCAGTTGAGTCAGAATAGGAATCCCCATTAAGAAAAAGATCTGTGTAATGTATGGTATTGTTTATTTTTCAGTTTTCTAATATAGCTAAAGAAAGATTTATAATTATCTTTGCCTCCTTTAGTGGACCTTATTTCCTTATTTTTCCTTATGTTCCTTATTTTTTTAATGCTTTTGATATTATCCTTGATAAGGTTAGCTTTGGATCTACTAAATAGTAATTTAAGGGTATTAATTTGACATATCATTTATTTATGGTTATGGGCCATCAGGGTGATATTTTTTGATTTCTTGTGTTTGTCTTGTGCTCCACTGCACAAGTAATATACACAATGTACAAAGGTGCTGCTTAAACCTTTACTATCACAGCTCTGGTACTGCAGCCAAATGGTACAGTTGAGTATACTATATTGTATAGTACCTACTCTCAATATTGACAGCACAGTGGTACAGGCATTTATATGTCACATGATATGAGCTCATGATCTTACGATATGTCAGTAGTTTGCACGCTGTACGGTTATGTTCAGTTTTTACATGTACAGTCATGGGCGAATGATACACTGCAGATCTTTATCATATGATCACAAGACCATATGATCGAACTGCAAAAGATTGATTATTAGAACATTGAACTCTGGAAGCTGGCAACATAAACAATGGTGTTTTTGCAGGGGGCAAGCCTCCTTGCATTTCTTACATTCTCTGCATATTATATATACCAACTCTGACATCAGTCCACATTGGGGATAAAGGGCAAGCATCTGACCCCAAAAAATGCCAGCTTCCAGTGGAGAAGCCATTTTGTTGTTCCAAGAATAGATCTTTTTAAATTTGAGCATATGGTCTTGTGATCATGTGATATAGACCCAATACTGCACACACCTTGATTCGTGTGAGGTGATACAATGACACAGTCTACTGTGTACTCCTATTACTGTACAGTATTGCCAAACATGTTTAGTTGTGTCATACTTTCACATGCATAAAGTAGTGCTTTGTGTTGTACCATAACATGTAGTGCAGATATCCTGGTGGGTTATAAACATGATCTAACTGTGTTTGTGCAAAATACGAGCCTAACATATATTTGTGTCTCATCACTGAGGAGTAATGGATTTACATTGTTCCTGTCCTTATTAACATGCAGTGTATGTTAGCATGTACTGAGTAATGTAGCATATGTAAATATTAGCACAGTTCACCAGTGATCTCTGCTATTTACCTATTTTAACTATGAACCTACAGTTGTAAATAATAACACTTGTGAAGTATGATACTGGTGATATGTGAACAGGCTGTGACTGATTCTGTTGCACTCTGTGCCTTTCAGATGTGGTTAATAAATGCCAACTGCAGACATGCTGTTTCATAGTGCATCAAACATTAACTCTGATATTAGCTAGTTGTGAGACTGATGTAAAGCCCTGAGTTTGTCACAGATGACCTAAGTTTGATTAGTGCCTTGGATTCTGGAGGAGCTAGCACTGGGAGGAGATTAACCAGCAGGTGTTGTCTTGCAACTTAAGAGGAAAGAACCAAAATCCTTCCAAGGGAGAGGATGTGGCCTATGCTTGCATCAGTGGCATATAGTACTTTGACTGGGGACAATATATGTGGGAGCACACATGCACTTTCTAATGCAGCACAAGCATCTAGCAGAAAACACAACAATCAAACAAGACATTAGGGCTTAAAGAAGAAAATCCTCATTGCCATAATGGATATTGACACCATTCCTGGTTCTTAACTTTCAAAGGAATAGAGCAATAGGGTATCCAGTGAAGAAATAATCTAATCTAAGAGGGGCTCAGACAAAAAATACATAACCAAGTTATTGGTCAGTATTGCAAGGTGTATTCCTGCTTCCTTTATTTAGTGATGTGGCTTCTGGTATGACAGCACTGTTAGAGAAATACATGTATCTGTCATTATCTTGACTGATTCAGTAACCACCCTCTTTGGTTAAGCTTTCTGCCTTGCACCTCTAGGGTCCAGGGTTCATTTCTGACATCTAATCACGTTTTGTGTGGGAATATTGCATGCTTTCCCCATTTTTGCATACATTCCTCCAGCTACTGCAGTTTACTCTCACTTTCTAATTACATGCTAATTAAAAAAAATAGTCTAATGTGCCAATAAATACTATACTGACTCCTCACTGATGGCCTGGGTCATGGCTGGAAAGGGTGTGACAGAAAGCAGTTCACTTACCAAATTAACAAATGATTAAGTTAAACTGAACTAAATGAAAATTTTGACTACAGTTTATAACTATTTTCTTCTGACCATTTGTAAGTAATAGCTTTATGCCATCTATTCTAACTGCTGTCATGTAGTGGAAGACACAAAGTGGGCTAACAGTAACTGTAAAAGAAGACTTATAATAACAATGAAACACTGTATTCTCAAAACTATAATATGTGGTTAGTGAAGTGTATAACATTGTCTGCTTTGATGCTTTTGCCTCTGAATACCATCCCTCCCTATAATTATTGTTTCTGCATGGTCTGTAAACAGCAGACTGATTCATCGGACAATGGAATGTGCAGCCTGGAGTCACATAGTGCTAGATTTGTTTGCAGTCTTTTGTTTTCTGGTAGGGTTGCTTCTGTGTTCTGAATATTGCTAGTTTATTTCTGGTGTGTTTGTGTAATGTGTACACCAGTGTTGCACCACTGAAGTGCATACTGCTGTGGCATTGCGGTACTGTTGGACATTATATGCATGGGCAGCTTTATACTTTATTCATAAGACAAGCTTGTACAAATCTTGTTAGAGAGCTTATTATTTGTCTAGTACATCATGACATCCTCTACCAGCTATGTGGGATCACTGCATTTCTATTCAGTACTATGTCTTACACCTATGTCACTGTGAGCATTACAGGAAGATAGTCATCAGGCATGTCCTTGTTCCACCTGCCTTGTTATGATGTACACCTGATGCTAATGCATGTTGGGCATCTCTTTCCTTTCATCTGTGTCATATTATACATGAGTCATAGTCATTCTGTGCTGCATCATTTATGCACATACTAACCACCGTCAAAGAACACATGCTAGTCATCTTCTGTAAATGTGCTTTTCATGCGGTTTGGATAAAGAGATGTTACAGTCTACATTCTTGCAGATGTTTGCACAGAGACATAAGTGTGTCTCATTGTAACATTGTGATTGGTGCCATGCTTGCCATGTACTTCACTCTTTTGTTACAGTTTATGCATCTCATGCAATGGATAGTAGTTATGTAGCCTCTTTGTTATGTATATGTTAACTGTACTAAGATTTGTTACTCCAGTACTTTACTGTTGATACTGTTTCCCATTATGTGTCTTGTATCCCAGGTTTTTATCTAAATGAGGACTGTAACAGTTTCTATGCCACTCAACATATTTAACAGAAGGATCTGCAAAGATTCAAGTTCATTTCTATGGGCTTTGAACTTTCAATTCTAGGTTACACTGTAGAACTCTAATATTGCCACAGAGATACCCTGAGCTCAAGATAAAGAACATATTCTTCACTTACCTTCTGACTGATATGACTCAAAATAGTCACAAAAATACAAGTATTACAGGTAGTCTGCATTAGAGTTTTTCAGTTGCTTTTATGTTGTTAACATTTAATGTATGTGGAAAATACTATCCTAAGCTCCCTCTGACCGTCAGGAAAATTTCCAATATCAATGAATTCAAGAAAACTCTTAAAAATGACCTAAACAGCACCTGGTCGTGTCTCTGCAATAACCCCACCTGAACCCTTCCCTCTCTCCCACCTTACTTCTTTCCTCTCCTTACTCTCCCTTCTTATTCTTCCCTTCCCATCTTTATCGCTCTAACACTAACCACCTAACAAATTAATTAACAGTCTCCTACTTCTAATCCTTCTCTTTACTTCATGACTTCTGGTAACATGATGCCTAGATCCCACCTGCAAATACCTCATAATTAACACTCTCACACACTATTGCTGCAAAACATAATTATTTGAAGAGCACAGCTCTCCATGGAGGCTATCTTTATGGAATTTTCTTTTTTGCTGGCTTATTGTTACACCTGTCTCAAGATAAATTCTTATACTAAGTATATTTGTTACTGATTTTTTTAACTTGTATCTAAAAGAACAGCTGCTCATTTACTCGATTGTATATTTTTGTTCTCTACTACAATCCTGTAATTGTTACTGTATATTAAGTCAATTTCTGTAATTTTTGCTTAATTGTACTGTGGAGCTTTACTCCCCAGGCCTTCAATGAAAAAGGGCATTAGCCCAGTCGAACTATCCCAGTCAACAAATGTCAAAGAAATAAATAAGTGTACTGCTTGCATTTCAGCTTTATTAATGTCATGTAACTTCTCGCATAGAGCTGTTGATTACTTTACATAGGTGACCAATTTAGGTTTACTGTACAATTAGTATTTAGTTTGCATTTTAAATTATTAATATGTTTTGTGTCCTAACACAGTTTTCTATGTCTAAGGCTGTCTTGTGCTATTTTCTTATTACAATGAATCTATATTATTATTATTATTATTATTATTATTATTATTATTATTATTATTATTATTATTATTATTATTTTATTATCATCATTTTTTGCATTACGTTTGAGCAGCTTACCACCACACTCACCTGATAATTATGAGTAATATGTGCCAATATTGTCTGGTGTCACATATTATGGGCCTTGTCAGATTTATGTACTCACATTTATGCATTATCCTATTTACTTCTTCCTCTGCTGGTGCATTGCTGTGCATCCTGGTAGGGTTATCCTGCTTGGTGAATGTGTTGGACACTACTGGCTATCATTTCCTTGCATAATGATTTCCAGCTGGTTACTCATTTTTCTACAACAGCATATTTTTGTGAGTACTATTTCTCATTAGGTGTGTTATATCCAGATCTGTCAGTCTACATGGGGATTCTATGCTATTTTGTTGCATCTCCCTAGGTATTTACCAGGAGAATATTCATAAGTGCCAGGAACTTACACTTCCTTCTATTTGCTAGTAAACTTTAACCTAAGTTCGGGTACAGATGCAGTTTTAATTTTGGACCTAGTTAGGCAGTGCTGTCTTCCAGAAAGATGCACATTTCTGGGGTCATATTTTCTACTACCTTGGTTATCATACCTTTTTATGGTTCCATATGATGTCCCAAATCAGAAGCAGCCAAGTCACAAAATGTCAGATTAAGAGGACCATAGTAACACTGGATTAGAAATGCAAGTATCTGTTTAAGCATGGGTGCAACCCCTCCCCCCCCCACCAACTGTACAGGACTGAACTTCCATATTCCTCTACTTACATAGATCACAGAGCCTGTAGAGAAGAAGAAATACTGTGCATCTCCTTTCTCCAAGGCAGTGTGTAACCTTAGTGTGACAATAATTAACCAAGGAGTAGCATAGTCCTACATGGAGGTAGAGTGGAGCATACCCCCATTTAATTGTAGATTTACAGTGTTGTACTGAGATTTTACTTTTTCTTATTCAAGCCTTCTTCATTCTGTATTTTGTGATTCAGATCATTGGAATTTGGGAACATGTTCTGGACTTTTTTTTGCACACATTGTCTCTATGATTACCTTATGTGCCTCTATGGTTACCTTCCTGTTCATGAATAAGCCACAATTGATCATGCACATTCAGTGTTATCTGTAGCTTTCTTCATGAAGGTATACTAATGGGCCTCTTTACTTACTACACACTACTTGCAGGCCTTATGTCAAACATGCAAATGTTCAGGACTGCGTCTATGATTATTTCAACTGTTATGTGGATTATACTTTTGTGAACTATTGTCTGCAGGAGCAGAGATAGATTATTTATTTTATTAGTTTTATTCTTGTTGACCAGGTTATTTCCACTAAGTGTAACTTATTACAGTGAGAAAACAGGTAATATCCATACTGACTAGGGGTAACTCGGCCAGAACATATGATTATCTGTAAAGAAGTGATGTGAAAAGAAGTGATGTAGTACATATGGTATGACACACATATGGGATATTTGGCAGGGGAGGTGCTCAGGGTGTTCAGAAGTTGTATAGGCTAAATGATAGATAATTATGGCTACTATTAAATAAGATTTAGATATGGAAATGGATAGTTAGAGTGAGATAATATGTATTAAAAATATGTGTGATAAATGTTTTTGTATGCAAATTAATTTGAAGTTCTTTTCTTAAATGAAGTGACATTATTTAATGATTAGTTTAATTGACATTTTACAAATAAAGTCACATCTCATAGTTTTCAATCAGAGCTGCCACCAAATGAAACCTCTGTTTAATGTATCATTTGTAGGACTGTAACATCCCCCATATGCTGCTTTAGAATGTATTAATGGACCATAAGTTCAAGAAATTGATGTGGGGACAGATCCCACAACCATCTGATCTTTTGGCATTAAGGGCAGGTGTGCTACTTGTTGCGCCTTGACACTACCTTACAGTGAATGTCCTAGACATCAGTTATCATTTGCATTACTGCCTGTTTTGTGTAGATACCCTGCATAGTCCTACCCATAACACCTGCAAGTGTGCAGGACTGGTCTTGCTGTTGATGTTGCTCAGGTCCTGCCTCATAACACTTGCTTTTCTGATACCTGCATGCACAATAGCTAGCAGTCTTCAATTTCATCTGTATCTTTGCTGCTGCAAAGTGTAAAATAATTGTATGTCCTACCTTATATAGAAAGCATGGTCTGGTATAGTTGTGATGGGCTATAGATTGTATACTCTACTTTACTATGCATTAAACACCAACTGTGATTTGGTGAACCATAGCTAAACTGAACAGTAAACCTGTGGATGGCTTTATGGGGTCAGTAAGATTGATTTTTGGAAAGAACACTGAATTATTTCTAATGATCATATTTTCTGCTTATGTTTCTATACCCAATCATGAAAATAAAAAGAAAATACAAAGACTAAAACCAAAACAAAATGAAAACAAACAGCATGTCTGACCACCAGGAGCTTTATTACACAAATAGAAATCCTGAGTGCTTTTGTTTTTATAGTAATAAGACTTCATCAGAATAACAGGATTGTTGTAAAAAACACAAATAGCAGTGAACTGATTAATCGACTGATCACAAAGTGAATGCAATTAGTTAATTTAACAACAAAAATGGAAGGCAAACAATTAATACAAAAGCAAAGATAGATTCTCACCCAACCTCCACAATAATATCTCATATTGCTAAAATGTGCATGCAAATTATAAAATAAATAAGCAAATATCAAGTTGTGTATAAATGTCATATGTCAAACTTATTTGTATTCATAAACAACAAGCTGAAATATGGAGAATCTCAAATGCCAATATGAATGTAAAACTAACTGAATGGATATACATATAAACAATATATAAATATATAGATAGATATATAAATAAGTAAATTTGTACATACATAAACATACACTATACATATACGTAAATACTAGTAAGTTTTAAACAATATAAAAATAGCAATGTTAAACCTAATAAAACAGTATAGAAATAAAAAAAGATTCAAATGAAGTGGAATAAAATGAAATAAAATGAAATGGAATGAAATTAATAAAAGCATACACAAATACTAGAAATTGACACAGTATCCATTCATACCAGGGCTTTGTGAGGCTTTCAGCCTCACCTGCCATTGTAATTCCTTACTATAAAAAAACAGCTTCAGCTCCCCACATAAAGGTGTCACATGTACTCTGTCTATCACAAAAAAGTTAATGTATTAAAATTTAAACAAACAAGTGAACGTCGAGCCAATGCATTTGTCATTATGTTCTTCTTAATATCGTACACATGTTCACTAATCCTATCCATCAATCTTCTCTTTGTTTTGCCAACATAGTAAGTATTGCATGAAGAACACATAGCTATAGGAGATGTGTTATATTACAATTTATCTTCCCTGGGTGGACAATAGTTCTTCTATACTGCTGTACCTACTGCATAAGGGCCCATGTGAATATTCCTACATGTTTTACAACAACCACATTTTTGCATAGAATTGTGGCTCCGATTAACTTTCATTACCCCTGCCTCTAAAATGCCCTTAATGTTCTTTCAATGTGAATAAGTTAGCTTGGTATGTAAACCTAAATTTTTCTTCATATCATCATTGAGGGTAATACCCCAATATTTTCTGACTGTTTTAATATACAGATTTGTAATGTTACTATATGGAATAACAAAAGAAAAGGTGTTGTTATTCCCAGTTTAAATAATCTCACTAGAAGTGGTAATACCTCCTCTTGTACCATTCAGTATAGGTGCACGCCAGTCAGTCTTGTGCTTAACAACGTCAGTTTTGATTTGTTGAGGAATTCTAATGGATATCCCCATCCAAAAATAGACAAATAAGATAATGAATCTCCTCAAAAAACTTAGTGTCATATGAGATAAGCCTTGATAGCCTGACCATTTGTCATTTCAGAACTGATTTCTTTTGAAACAGGGGATGACAACTTTCAAGGTGTAGATATATGTTAGAAAAGGTTTGTTTTCTATAGATGGTAAAACTGTAGCAACCCTTAACTAGATCTTTGCCCTGGATTAAATCCAAATAATTAATACAATCTGAATCAAAGGTGTATGTGAATTTAAAACAAAAACTTGATTTACAAATTCCGTACATTAATGCAGTTAGAAAATATTGGAATATTGGCTACCTATTAAAACCGCAAAACCGCAGTTGCACGAATATGGAAACGTCGACACATATTGAGCGGACCGCGAAAACACCGAATGCCCTGAAGCACGAAATTCGAAATGTCAAATTGTCATAGTTGGCCCTTCTCTGGTATAGCTCTTTAAGGTAAGTGTGCAATAGTTACGGACCTTAGGGTTAGGGTTAGAGTGCGGGTTAAGGTAAGTGCATACACAGTAATATATGTAAGCTTTAGTTTAGGGTTAGAAGTAAGGTTTTGTTAAGTGTATGTATGTATGTGGATTATTTATTTTGTTTGGGTATAGATCCTTAACGTAGTTGTGCAATAGTTACGGACCTTAGGGTTAGGGTGAGGGTTAAGGTAAGTGAATACATAGTAATATATGTGAGCTGTAGTTTAGGGTTAGAAGTAGTGTTTTGTTAAGTGTATCTATGTGGATTATTTATTTTGTTTGGGTAGGTAGTACATAGTGGGCGGTGGGGTTGGCCAACTATGACTTTTCGACATTTTGAATTTCACGGTTCAGGCCATTCTGTGTTTTCGCGGTTCGCTCAATATGTGTTGATGTTTCCGTATTCGCATATGTGAGGTTTCGCTGTTATGATATAGACCCGGGCTATTACCTTCAATGATGGTATGAAGAAGAATTTAGACTTACATTTCAAGATAACTTACTCACGTGGGAAGAACATTAAGGGTATTTTAGAGGCAAGGTTAATGAAAGTTAATTGAAGCCACAGTTGTAAAATGTGTAGGTATATTCACACAGGCTCTTATGCAGTAGGTACACCAGTACAGAAAAACTACTGACTGCCAAGGAAGGTAATTGTAATACAACGTATCTCATTTAGCTATGCGTTCTTCATGCAACGCTTACTATGTTGGCAAAACAAAAAATAGATTGATGGATAGATAAGATTAGTGAACATGTGTACAATATTAAGAAGAACAAAATGACAAATGCATTGGCTCGACATTCACTTGTTTGTTTAAAATGTAATACATTAACTTTTTTGTGATAGACAGATTACATGTGACATCTTTAATGTGGATGCTACAGCTGTTTTTGATAGTAAGGAATTGATATGGCAGGTGAGGCTAAGTGCCTTAAAAAGCCTTGGTATTGATACTGTCTTATTTTCTAGTATTTTAAAAATAACAGCAGCCTGTATATGATTTTATTAATTCCATTCCACTTCATTTTATTTCATTTTATTCCACTTCATTGGAATCTTTGCTATACTAATTTATTAGGTTTAACAATACTAGTTTTAGATTATTTAAAACTTGCTAGTATTTATGCATATGTACAATGTATTTTTTTTGTATATACTTATTTATATATTTATATATTTATACATTGTTTATATTTATATACATTCAATTGGTTTTACATTTGTATTGGCATTTGAGATTCTACATATTTCAGCTTGTAGTTTATGAATACAAATACATTTGATATATGAATATTTTATACACAACTTGATATTTACTTATTTATTTTATAATGTGCATGCACTTTTTAACAATATTTGCTATTATTATGGAGGTTGAGTGGGAATCTGTCTTTGTTTTTGTGCTGGTTGTTTGCCTTCCATTTGTGTTTTTAAATTAACTAATTGCATTAACTTTGGGATTGGTCAATGAATCAGTTGACTGCTATTTAAGTGTGTTTTTTACAACGATCCTGCTATTCTTCTGAAGTCCTATTACTAAAAAGACAAAAGCGCTCAGGATGGCTTTTTGCATAGTAAAACTCCTGGTGGTTGAAAACTCTGGTTTTGTTTTGATTTGTTTTCCATACCAAATCATGTTATATTATTCCTATTATTTTAGTTTTTGGTTGCTTTTCAGTATGTATTGCATGCGTTGATTCTTTGTAGTATGCAATGTTCAATGTGCCATTTTTGTGTCATCTGCTTACCAAATAAGTGAAATTATTTACTATAGACCCTTCCTAGTAATGTTCATCACCAGGAGGATGAAAGAGAAATGCAAGGTATAAAGACAGTTTAAAATAAATAACCAGTCAAGCATGATGTTTTGGGGTTATGTAATATGTTGGAGTGTTGGTTTTCACAATGTCCGTTTTCAATTTCATGCTCCTCTGATAATGTATAGGATTAGTGAACATGTGTACAATATTAAATATAATATATAGTCATTTAGTACATGTCTATCTTGTCTGTACAGATATATATATATATATATATATATATATATATATATATATATATATATATATATATATATATATATATATATATATATATATATATATATATATATATATATATATATATATATATATATATATATATATATATATATATATATATATATATATATATATATATATATATATATATATATATATATATATATATATATATATATATCTATATGAAAAATAAAAAAAACTTATGTGGATAGGAAGAAAAGTCACACTGAGTCTGAACTGTAGTTTAGCACTTTCGTAATTTTATTGGTATAAAGAACTTCATCAGAACTATTTACAAATGTGCAAGACTTGTGCTTAAATACTTTTTCTACATGTAAAATACTGCAGATATATTTTGGCCAATGACTGCTCTTAGAGTAAAAGAATTGACACTTTTTAAAAGAAGCATTAGTATAACAGAGAGGCAATAATTAGTATGCATGAGTTGTGTCACACTGCAGATACTTATTAACCAATGACAGCTTCCTGGATTTAGAATGACTCACTCCTGAAACTTGAGCTGGTGCAGCAGCTGAATTTACAGTATCTAATGGTGTGTCTCTGTGGGGGTAGTTACACTAGCCATCTCAGAGCACACTTTACATTTAAGTTTTCATTGAGACCTGGGGTGGTCTCTGCATTTAATAGCAGTTGCCAGCATAATTCTTTGAGTTCCAACAATGTTCCACAGTCACCATAAAACTGATCTACTTGCTTTAAAATAAAGAATTTAAAACCGGTAAAGATTACACATATAGAGCTGTGCCTGCCTTGAGCACTGCTATTATCTTTATTCCTTATGGCTGCTAAATGCTCTTTGATGCGGTCAGAAAGTTTTCTGATAGTTTTTCCTACGTAAAAGGATTGGCAGGAGTTGCATGTTCCTGCATAGACTACAAACATGGTGTGGCAGTCATAGTGTTTAAGAAACTTAATGGTCAGATTACAGTGCCTAAAACAGAAGCTAGCACCCGTATGAATATGCAGGCAGACAACACATTTAGTACAAGTGAACATGCCTTTGACATCGTCATTTGGTACCTGATTAATTAAAAAATGTGGTTTGTCTTTCTCAAATGCCATTTTTAGGGTTGTAGTCCTTTTGTAAAAGAAGTTTGGTTCTTCTCCCAGAATTTTTCTTAGTTCGTTGCTGGCCCTGATAATGTTCCAGTTGCTGCTGATAATGTTTTTGATGGCTCGCATGTCCCTGCTGATTGGTAGAGGGAAGCTGCAGTTCCTATCTGTGCAAGTTTCGTTGCTTGCAGTGGCCTTAGGGGTAAAGCCATTTTTTAGGATTGGTTTGTGTTTGTTATGCCTGTGCATAGCAACATCCGTGAAAACTTTGTAGATAAGTTGCTCGGGGTAATGTTTGCTTGCAAACATGTAAGCAAGGAATTTGCTTTCCAGGTGAAAGGTGCTGTCCTCTGAAATGATACGGGATAGTCTGATAAACTGTCCCCGCAGCACATTCTTCTTCATGAAGAAGGGATGTTGGCTGCAAAAGACTAGGAAATTATTCCTGTAGGTGTCCTTGCGAAACACGTTGGAGACTAGCTGTCCTGTGTTAGTGTCCATGGTAATGTGGATTTCCAGGAAGTTTATTCTAGCACCGCAGCCTGAGATAACAAAATCCAGATAGTGGATACTGTTGGACAGGCAGTTGATGAAAGTGTCCAGATCTTTTTGTTGGCCTTCCCATACAAAAGAAATATTGTTGATATAACGCCTGTATAGATGGACCTTGTTGAATTGTGGTAAGTGGACTAAGGTTTCCTGTTCCCATGTGCTTAACACTAAATTGGCAAATGCTGGGGCCATTTTGGACCCCATCGCTACTCCTTTCACTTGCTGGTATATGTTTCCGTTGAAGTGAAAGAATTTGTTTGTTAGCACTGCTGTGGTTAGTGCTAATAAGGTTTCCACTCGACCAGTGTGGAATTTAGCGTATATGCTGAGGAACAGTTCGATGGCCTGTACGCCCTCATGGTGTGGGATGTTTGTGTATAAGGCCACTATATCCAGAGTGACCAGTATACACTTTTTAAAGTCCAATGTGGTACTGTGCAAAAGGTTGAGGAAGTCTCATGAATCTTTTATATAGAACACTGTGGATTGCACTAAGGGATTGAAAACATAGTCCAGATACTCAGAGATGTTCTCGGTCTTGATCCTTTTGTTGGAGATTAGCCTAAGGGGGGGGGGGTCCTTGTGATCCTTGTGGATCTTGGGGATGCCGAATAGTTTCCCCAGGCTAGGTTTTTGTACTACTAAAAACATGTATTCCTCCAGCGTAACATGTTGTCCCAGTTCTAGCTTTTTTAGTAGCTTATCTACTGCTGAAAACTGCTTATTTACTTCTTTTAAGGACACAGGTTTGTAAAACTGGTTGTCGATTAGCGTTGTTTCTATTTTCCTGATGTAGACTTCTTGTTCCATTGCTACAAGCCCTGTACCTTTGTCAGCTTTCATAATTCTTAGCTGACTGTCTCTGTTAAGCTCGTTTAGAGCTTGCTGCTCCTGTGTGGAGAGATTAAACCATTTGTCACCAGTGGGTTGTTTCAGCAGGAGCCTAAGTTCATGCTCACATACTTTTTGAAAAGTAGTGAGGGTGCTATTTGGCACCGGGTTGAATACGCTTTTCTTTCTGAGCGTGTGGTGTTTCATTTCATTGGCATCAGTGGTGTTATCCTTGCTACTATCTGGGCCATAGTACAATATTTTGATGCTGAGTTTCCTCAAGTACAGGCATAAATCGAGTGACACATCAGTGATGTGTGCTCTTTGTGAGGGGATAAAGTTAAAGCCTTTGCTGAGAAGCTGAAGGTGCTCGTCTTTGAAAACTCTGTTGGTCAGGTTGAAGACGGCAGTGGAGACCATGTGTTCCCTTTCCATTAATAAAACCTCCTCATCGTGCTTCTTGTTCTCATTGATCTGCCCCTGTAAGGAAAATTGTTCCTCCCTCTGCCTCTCTGTCTGCCTCCCCCTCTGCCTCTGCCTCTCATCACCGTGGTGTGCGTTGCCTTGTTCAAGTTGGTTAATGGTTCCTGTAATAAAAAAGACTCCTGTGTTCTGGCAGGGGTAGAGTTTGTAGTTGCCTCAAGGGGTAAACTGGCTGCTATAGGAGTCCTTACTGTTTTGTCATTTTCCTGCCTCATGTTGTTGGCTGCTGGGGGAGGATTGCTGGGAGGATGTGGATGATTTTGACTGCCTTGTAGGTTGTGGAAATTGTTGAATCTCCATTGTCCTTCATGATTAAGTCTGAAGGCCATCTGGTTCTGGTATTGCAAAAAAATCCCGTTGCAGCTTTTGCCTCTTCCTGAAGATTAAAGTGGCTACGTGCCTTGTGAGCTTTGGAGAGATGCTATCCAAGAGGTGCTGAAATAGCTCAAACTGTTGGTGGCCGAGGAATTTCCTGTGTAGTTCTTCTATGTCTTTTTTGATATTGTCCATTCTCTCTAGATTGTGGGTGATTAGCAAGCTGAGAGCTGTTATGCCTGTGTTGTTGTACAGTTTTACTAGGTCGGTGTACAGTTTGGAATCCCTGGTGGTTCCCTTGGGGAACTTGTAAAATCTCAGCCCTTGTGGTACTATTTGATGGTGTACACGTGAGCTTAAGAAGAAATTGTCGTACTCTATGTTTTTATAGAGTATAAGTTTGCGCTCTAAGTCTAGGATGAGCGGTTTGCATTCCATGCTCCCTGGGTGCTCCTGACCAGGCATCGCATTGAGGCTTTCTGTTGTGACTCGTTGGATCCCTTCCAGAAATGAGTTTGGGGACTCATTTCTGTTGACAAAATTCAGAACGGTATCCATGTTTGCCACCTGTGGCTGTAACATGGGTGGGTTGCCTCCTGTATTTGTGTCTCGTGGTTGTAGGCTGGTATTCAAGTTGTGGTTTGGAGTGGTGGCTTGCTGAGACGGAGCTGAGTTTGTAGGTCCCGCTATGGGATTCCCTTGCCAGGGTATGGAGTTCCCCTGAGTTTGGGTTGAGTTTCTGCCTGAAAATAGGCCAGGTGTGAAACCTACAGAGTTAGCTCTTAACTCATTGCATCTGTTGAGTATGCTTTGCGTTCTATTCATTGTGGAGTTGAAGTCCTGCACTAGTAGATTGTAGTCTTTGGGTTCTGCGTGCCCTGTTGAATCAAATAAAGATTGGCTACTTGAGCCTGGTTCTTCCATCTCTGTGTCTCCCATCCTGTGTTTCAGAAAAATACTAAAATAATCTAAATAACTGAACTAAAACTAAACTGAAGAAACTTACTAATGAAAAATAAAAAACTTCTGTGGATAGGAAGAAAAGTCACACTGAGTCCGAACTGTAGTTTAGCACTTTCATCCTTTTATTGGTATAAAGGCATAACAAACACAAACCGATCCTAAAAAATGGCTTTACTCCTAAGGCCACTGCAAGCAATGAAACTTGCACAGATAGGAACTGCAGCTTCCCTCTACCAATCAGCAGGGACATGCGAGGCATCAAAAACATTATCAGCAGCAACTGGAACATTATCAGGGCCAGCAACGAACTAAGAAAAATTCTGGGAGAAGAACCAAACTTCTCTTACAAAAGGACTACAACACTAAAAATGGCATTTGAGAAAGACAAACCACATTTTTTAATTAATCAGGTACCAAATGATGATGTCAAAGGCATGTTCACTTGTACTAAATGTGTTGTCTGCTCGCATATTCATACGGGCACTAGCTTCTGTTTTAGGCACTGTAATCTGACCATTAAGTTTCTTAAACACTATGACTGCCACACCATGTTTGTAGTCTACACAGGAACATGCAACTCCTGCCAATACCTTTACATAGGAAAACTATCAGAAAACTTTCTGACTGCATCAAAGAGCATTTAGCAGCCATAAGGAATAAAGATAATAGCAATGCTCTGGGCAGGCACAGCTCTATATGTGTAAACTATACCGGTTTTAAGTTCTTTATTTTAGAGCAAGTAGATCAATTTTATGGTGACTGTGAAACATTGTTGGAATTCAAAGAATTACGCTGGCAACTACTATTAAATGCAGACACCACCCCAGGTCTCAATGAAAACTTAAATGTAAAGTGTGCTCTGAGATGGCTAGTGTAACTACCCCTATAGAGACACACCATTAGATACTATAGCAATAACCCACGCCTGGGTGTGGGTAATCGTGGATTACCCACGGTTGGCGTGGGACAACCGTGGGTAAATCCCGCATTACCCACACCCAGAAGTGGGTTATTGCTATTATACTATGACATTATTTAAGAAAAGAAATAATTACTTTTCTTAAATAATGGCATTGTATAATGCCTCTTTGCTGCCCTTCCACAGCTGTCTGGTATCCGCGGCAGTTCTGATGTACTGCTCATGCCTATGCAATACATCAGAGCTGTGGCCAAAAGCAACAGAGAAAGCAAGATCTCTGTTGCTTTTTAATGTTTCGCTATGTTAAATGGGTTTAACATAGTGAGACAGCTTTAAAATAAGCAACGGAGATGTCCGTTGCTTATTTTAAAGCTGTCTCGCTATGTTAAACCCATTTAACATAGCAAAACAGTAAAAGGCAACAGAGATCTTGCTTTCTCCGTTGCTTTTAAACCTGTCTCGCTATGTTAAATGGGTTTAACATAGCGAGACAGCTTTAAAATAAGCAACGGAGATCTCCATTGCTTATTTTAAAGCTGTCTCGCTATGTTAAACCCATTTAACATAGCTTAGACAGGTTTATAAAAAGCAACGGAGAAAGCAAGATCTCCGTTGCTTTTACACACTGTGTCGCTATGTTAAAGGAGTTTAACATAGCGAGACAGCTTTAAAAAAAGTAAAGGAGATCTCCGTTGCTTTTTCTAAACCTGTGTCGCTATTTTAAACTCTTTTAACATAGTGAGACAGTGTTTTAAAAGAGACTTATAGTAATGGAAAAAGTCCGGGCGACCGGACCTTTTTCCATTAGTATAAGTCGATGTACAATGTGCACGCTGGCCAATCAGCGTGCACGTTTTGGAATATTAATGGGGGGGGGGGTCATGGTATAATGTAAATTCAGCTGCACCAGCTCAAGTTTCAGGAGTGAGTCATTCTAAATCCAGGAAGCTGTCATTGGTTAATAAGTATCTGCAGTGTGACACAACTCATGCATACTAATTATTGCCTCTCTGTTATACTAATGCTTCTTTTAAAAAGTGGGAACCAAAACCAAATTAGATCCGAACCACACCAAGAACAAAATGATGTATCCAAAAGCTCAACAGGAACAAAAAATTCAAAATGACTTAAATAAAACTCTGTTTTAATGAAATGATAAAAAATTCCACATCAAGCGCTTTTGCCTGGAGGCATACCAAGCTTTTTCAAGATGAACCATGATTAAAAATTCAAGGCTTAAGTACTTTCTAGCCCAAATCATGTGACTAGAATAGCAACTAATAAAATATGCAAATCAGATGTTAAAGTGCCAACAGCAATTCATTCATTCAATGAAATTATACAATGTCTAATAACCCACAAAATTGTACTAAATAATGTAAAAACGCGTTTAAATTACAACTCGTAATAAAGCATGTATGACTGTTTTATAAAGCTACAAACAAGCTTAAAAAACTTAAAAACAGTCTTAAAAAATTATTTTTATGTCTAAAAAATCTATTAAGAACTATTGGTTTCTAAGACCTCTGTTAATCATATGAAAAGTTAACCAAAGTTTGAAACATCCACTCAAAACAAAATGTTGCCCAAAATAACTGGCAATGAACAACCCATCTAAAAAATTTTTTATAATAAACAAAATCATAACTTGGCCCTCCTCAGTTTCAAAACACTCATAATACTAATACTGTCATTTAAACCAGGAGGCTTAGTTGCGTTCAACTTGAGCTGCCACCACAGTTCCTTGTATTAAAGCCGGGTTTCCCAATCACCCCCTCTACTGTCATGTAGGACTTGCTCTAGGACTAAAAATTTAAGTTGCATATTAGGGCATGTGCTAAGATGCTTAAAAAAAGCATTGTTTTCCTTTTTCTTGGAAACATCATAAAGATGCTCATATATCCTTCTCCTAAGGGTTCTCTCAGTTTTACCTACGTAAAAACTGGAGCATTGAGTACAAAAACCTAAATAGACAACTCCTTTTGTACCACAGTTGTAATGGTGTTCAGCCCTGAATTTAATCCTCCTAGAGGGAATGAAAAATGAACTGTCGTTATGCACATAAGGGCATTGCTTACATAAACCACACTTATACGTTCCAAGTTTTGAATAAACCCTTTTATTGTCCACACCAGGTCTGATCTCAAAGAGACCCTTGAGGTTCGTGTCCCTTTTCCTAATAAAATGGGGATGCTCCTTAACAATCTGTTTGAAATCATCATGTTGTACCAAAATTGGCCAATATTTTTTAATTGATTGTTCAATTTTTAAGGAATCACCAGAAAAGGTATACACAAAACTGTTTTGGTATTCAATCTGTTCCGATGGTTTTGAAAGAATGCCACCAGATGCCCCCTTACCTAACAGAGGGCAGTAAATAGCCTCCCTACCAGCAGTAACCTCCTCAGCCAAATTACTTACTAAGTATGCTGGGTAACCCCTTTCATCAAAAAGTTGCTTTAGCAAGTTAACCTCTTCAAGAAAAAGCTCCATTGTGCTACACATCCTTGAAGCACGTATAAGTTGACCCTTCACAATACCCTTCTTCTGGTGGAAGGGGTGGCCACTGTTGAAATGTAGGTAGGAATTAGAAAAGGAGTTTTTTCTATATGTCTTAGATTGGAAAGTACCATTACTGACATCTTTAAGAAGAGCAACATCAAGATAATGCAAATAATCATTATTTACTTTGTAAGTAAAAGTTAGAAAGGGAGTGGTAGAATTGATGTAAACCATAAAGTCTAAGAATTGATCTAAAGAGCCATCCCATAACAAACAAATATCATCCAGGTATCGTTTATAGTGGGTGATATGTTCAACCCAATGCGTGGAAAAAACAAATTTGTTTTCCCAGTAGAGTAACACTATGTTTGCATAACTAGAAGCACAAGCCGTGTTCATTGCTACACCCTTTTTCTGTTTGTAAGTGTCACCCTTAAAATAGATGAAATTGTTTTCTAGGACAGTCTCCATAAATCCAACCAGTAAACCAATCGTGTTAGACTCTAACCCAGATTCAGCAGCTAGAATATTGTTGAACCATTCCAGCCCTACAGCATGAGGGATACTGGGGAATAATTCAACTATGTCAATAGTGGCCATTAAAAGCTCTGGTTTATAGAGATTTTGCTGGATGCCTGAGAGAAAGTCCCATGAATCTTTGCAAACATGAGGTAAAGTGAAAGCAAATTTATTGATGGTAAAATCAATGAATTTTCCTAAGGGCTCTGTTATTCCCCCAGCTCCTGAGACAATAGGTCTAAAGTTCAAAGGGTCTAAGCCCTTGTGTGTCTTGGGAATTCCAAAAATTGCAGGCATCCTTTGGTTTCTAACATAAACATAATTATATAGTTTTTCATTTATCACACCAGTTTTGTGTATACCTTTTCTGGTGATTCCTTTAAAAATTGAACAATCAATTAAAAAATATTGGCCAATTTTGGTACAACATGATGATTTTAAACAGATTGTTAAGGAGCATCCCCATTTTATTAGGAAAAGGGACACGAACCTCAAGGGTCTCTTTGAGATCAGACCTGGTGTGGACAATAAAAGGGTTTATTCGAAACTTGGAACATATAA
>NC_056745.1:1322503780-1322518780 GCF_019279795.1 Protopterus annectens | reverse complement strand
CACTCCCACCACAGTCCTCACCAATGTCACACTACCCTTGTACATATCCTGTACCACTCTTACATACTTCTCTGCCACTCCCGACTTCCTCATACAATACCACAACTCCTCTCTAGGCACCCTGTCATATGCTTTCTCTAAGTCCACAAAGACACAATGCAACTGCTTCTGACCTTCTCTGTATTTCTCCAACAACACTCTCAGAGAAAATATTGCATCTGTAGTGCTCTTTCCTGGCATGAAACCATACTGCTGATCACTTATCATCACCTCCCTTCTTAACCTAGCTTCCACTACTCTTTCCCATAACTTCAAGCTGTGACTGATCAATGTTATCCCTCTGTAGTTACTGCAGCTCTGCACATCACCCTTATTCTTAAAGATAGGTACCAAAATACTTTTTCTCCACTCCTCAGACATCCTCTGACTTTCCAAAATTTCATTAAACAATCTGGTTAAAAATTCCACTGCCATTTCTCCTAAGCACCTCCATGCTTCCACTGGTATGTCATCTGTCATATGTCGACACATATTGAGCGGACCGCGAAAACACCGAATGCCCTGAAGCACGAAATTCGAAATGTCAAATTGTCATAGTTGGCCCTTCTCTGGTATAGCTCTTTAAGGTAAGTGTGCAATAGTTACGGACCTTAGGGTTAGGGTTAGAGTGCGGGTTAAGGTAAGTGCATACACAGTAATATATGTAAGCTTTAGTTTAGGGTTAGAAGTAAGGTTTTGTTAAGTGTATGTATGTATGTGGATTATTTATTTTGTTTGGGTATAGATCCTTAACGTAGTTGTGCAATAGTTACGGACCTTAGGGTTAGGGTGAGGGTTAAGGTAAGTGAATACATAGTAATATATGTGAGCTGTAGTTTAGGGTTAGAAGTAGTGTTTTGTTAAGTGTATCTATGTGGATTATTTATTTTGTTTGGGTAGGTAGTACATAGTGGGCGTGGGGTTGGCCAACTATGACTTTTCGACATTTTGAATTTCACGGTTCAGGCCATTCTGTGTTTTGCGGTTCGCTCAATATGTGTTGATGTTTCCGTGATTGCATATGTGAGGTTTCGCTGTTATGATATAGACCGGGCTATTACCTTCAATGATGGTATGAAGAAGAATTTAGACTTACATTTCAAGATAACTTACTCACGTGGGAAGAACATTAAGGGTATTTTAGAGGCAAGGTTAATGAAAGTTAATTGAAGCCACAGTTGTAAAATGTGTAGGTATATTCACACAGGCTCTTATGCAGTAGGTACACCAGTACAGAAAAACTACTGACTGCCAAGGAAGGTAATTGTAATACAACGTATCTCATTTAGCTATGCGTTCTTCATGCAACGCTTACTATGTTGGCAAAACAAAAAATAGATTGATGGATAGATAAGATTAGTGAACATGTGTACAATATTAAGAAGAACAAAATGACAAATGCATTGGCTCGACATTCACTTGTTTGTTTAAAATGTAATACATTAACTTTTTTGTGATAGACAGATTACATGTGACATCTTTAATGTGGATGCTACAGCTGTTTTTGATAGTAAGGAATTAATATGGCAGGTGAGGCTAAGTGCCTTAAAAAGCCTTGGTATTGATACTGTCTTATTTTCTAGTATTTTAAAAATAACAGCAGCCTGTATATGATTTTATTAATTCCATTCCACTTCATTTTATTTCATTTTATTCCACTTCATTGGAATCTTTGCTATACTAATTTATTAGGTTTAACAATACTAGTTTTAGATTATTTAAAACTTGCTAGTATTTATGCATATGTACAATGTATTTTTTTTGTATATACTTATTTATATATTTATATATTTATACATTGTTTATATTTATATACATTCAATTGGTTTTACATTTGTATTGGCATTTGAGATTCTACATATTTCAGCTTGTAGTTTATGAATACAAATACGTTTGATATATGAATATTTTATACACAACTTGATATTTACTTATTTATTTTATAATGTGCATGCACTTTTTAACAATATTTGCTATTATTATGGAGGTTGAGTGGGAATCTGTCTTTGTTTTTGTGCTGGTTGTTTGCCTTCCATTTGTGTTTTTAAATTAACTAATTGCATTAACTTTGGGATTGGTCAATGAATCAGTTGACTGCTATTTAAGTGTGTTTTTTTTACAACGATCCTGCTATTCTTCTGAAGTCCTATTACTAAAAAGACAAAAGCGCTCAGGATGGCTTTTTGCATAGTAAAACTCCTGGTGGTTGAAAACTCTGGTTTTGTTTTGATTTGTTTTCCATACCAAATCATGTTATATTATTCCTATTATTTTAGTTTTTGGTTGCTTTTCAGTATGTATTGCATGCGTTGATTCTTTGTAGTATGCAATGTTCAATGTGCCATTTTTGTGTCATCTGCTTACCAAATAAGTGAAATTATTTACTATAGACCCTTCCTAGTAATGTTCATCACCAGGAGGATGAAAGAGAAATGCAAGGTATAAAGACAGTTTAAAATAAATAACCAGTCAAGCATGATGTTTTGGGGTTATGTAATATGTTGGAGTGTTGGTTTCACAATGTCCGCTTTCAATTTCATGCTCCTCTGATAATGTATAGGATTAGTGAACATGTGTACAATATTAAATATAATATATAGTCATTTAGTACATGTCTATCTTGTCTGTACAGATATATATATATATATATATATATATATATATATATATATATATATATATATATATATATATATATATATATATATATATATATATATATATATATATATATCTATATATATATATATATATATATATATATATATATATATATATATATATATATATATATATATATATATATATATATATATGAATATGTATGTATATATATGAAAAATAAAAAAACTTTTGTGGATAGAAGAAAAGTCACACTGAGTCTGAACAGTAGTTTAGCACTTTCGTAATTTTATTGGTATAAAGAACTTCATCAGAACTATTTACAAATGTGCAAGACTTGTGCTTAAATACTTTTTCTACATGTAAAATACTGCAGATATATTTTGGCCAATGACTGCTCTTAGAGTAAAAGAGTTGACACTTTTTAAAGAAGCATTAGTATAACAGAGAGGCAATAATTAGTATGCATGAGTTGTGTCACACTGCAGATACTTATTAACCAATGACAGCTTCCTGGATTTAGAATGACTCACTCCTGAAACTTGAGCTGGTGCAGCAGCTGAATTTACAGTATCTAATGGTGTGTCTCTGTGGGGGTAGTTACACTAGCCATCTCAGAGCACACTTTACATTTAAGTTTTCATTGAGACCTGGGGTGGTCTCTGCATTTAATAGCAGTTGCCAGCATAATTCTTTGAGTTCCAACAATGTTCCACAGTCACCATAAAACTGATCTACTTGCTTTAAAATAAAGAATTTAAAACCGGTAAAGATTACACATATAGAGCTGTGCCTGCCTTGAGCACTGCTATTATCTTTATTCCTTATGGCTGCTAAATGCTCTTTGATGCGGTCAGAAAGTTTTCTGATAGTTTTTCCTACGTAAAAGGATTGGCAGGAGTTGCATGTTCCTGCATAGACTACAAACATGGTGTGGCAGTCATAGTGTTTAAGAAACTTAATGGTCAGATTACAGTGCCTAAAACAGAAGCTAGCACCCGTATGAATATGCAGGCAGACAACACATTTAGTACAAGTGAACATGCCTTTGACATCGTCATTTGGTACCTGATTAATTAAAAAATGTGGTTTGTCTTTCTCAAATGCCATTTTTAGGGTTGTAGTCCTTTTGTAAGAGAAGTTTGGTTCTTCTCCCAGAATTTTTCTTAGTTCGTTGCTGGCCCTGATAATGTTCCATTTGCTGCTGATAATGTTTTGATGGCTCGCATGTCCCTGCTGATTGGTAGTGGGAAGCTGCAGTTCCTGTCTGTGCAAGTTTCGTTGCTTGCAGTGGCCTTAGGGGTAAAGCCATTTTTTAGGATTGTTTTGTGTTTGTTATGCCTGTGCATAGCAACATCCGTGAAAACTTTGTAGATAAGTTGCTCGGGGTAATGTTTGCTTGCAAACATGTAAGCAAGGAATTTGCTTTCCAGGTGAAAGGTGCTGTCCTCTGAAATGATACGGGATAGTCTGATAAACTGTCCCCGCAGCACATTCTTCTTCATGAAGAAGGGATGTTGGCTGCAAAAGACTAGGAAATTATTCCTGTAGGTGTCCTTGCGAAACACGTTGGAGACTAGCTGTCCTGTGTTAGTGTCCATGGTAATGTGGATTTCCAGGAAGTTTATTCTAGCACCGCAGCCTGAGATAACAAAATCCAGATAGTGGATACTGTTGGACAGGCAGTTGATGAAAGTGTCCAGATCTTTTTGTTGGCCTTCCCATACAAAAGAAATATTGTTGATATAACGCCTGTATAGATGGACCTTGTTGAATTGTGGTAAGTGGACTAAGGTTTCCTGTTCCCATGTGCTTAACACTAAATTGGCAAATGCTGGGGCCATTTTGGACCCCATCGCTACTCCTTTCACTTGCTGGTATATGTTTCCGTTGAAGTGAAAGAATTTGTTTGTTAGCACTGCTGTGGTTAGTGCTAATAAGGTTTCCACTCGACCAGTGTGGAATTTAGCGTATATGCTGAGGAACAGTTCGATGGCCTGTACGCCCTCATGGTGTGGGATGTTTGTGTATAAGGCCACTATATCCAGAGTGACCAGTATACACTTTTTAAAGTCCAATGTGGTACTGTGCAAAAGGTTGAGGAAGTCTCATGAATCTTTTATATAGAACACTGTGGATTGCACTAAGGGATTGAAAACATAGTCCAGATACTCAGAGATCTTCTCAGTCTTGGTCCTTTTGTTGGAGATGATTAGCATGAAGGGGGGGGGGTCCTTGTGATCCTTGTGGATCTTGGGGATGCCGAATAGTTTCCCCAGGCTAGGTTTTTGTACTACTAAAAACATGTATTCCTCCAGCGTAACATGTTGTCCCAGTTCTAGCTTTTTAGTAGCTTATCTACTGCTGAAAACTGTTTATTTACTTCTTTTAAGGACCCAGGTTTGTAAAACTGGTTGTCGATTAGCGTTGTTTCTATTTTCCTGATGTAGACTTCTTGTTCCATTGCTACAAGCCCTGTACCTTTGTCAGCTTTCATAATTCTTAGCTGACTGTCTCTGTTAAGCTCGTTTAGAGCTTGCTGCTCCTGTGTGGAGAGATTAAACCATTTGTCACCAGTGGGTTGTTTCAGCAGGAGCCTAAGTTCATGCTCACATACTTTTTGAAAAGTAGTGAGGGTGCTATTTGGCACCGGGGTGAATACGCTTTTCTTTCTGAGCGTGTGGTGTTTCATTTCATTGGCATCAGTGGTGCTATCCTCGCTACTATCTGGGTCATAGTACAATATTTTGAGGTTGAGTTTCCTCAGGTACAGGCGTAAATCGAGTGACACATCAGTGATGTGTGCTCTTTGTGAGGGGATAAAGGTAAAGCCCTTGTTGAGAAGTTGAAGGTGCTTGTCTTTGAAAACTCTGTTGGTCAGGTTGAAGATGGCAGTGGAGACCATGTGTTCCCTTTCCATTAATAAAACCTCCTCGTCGTGCTTCTTGTTCTCATTGATCTGCCCCTGTAAGGAAAATTGTTCCTCCCTCTGCCTCTCTGTCTGCCTCCCCCTCTGCCTCTGCCTCTCATCACCGTGGTGTGCGTTGCCTTGTTCAAGTTGGTTAATGGTTCCTGTAATAAAAAAGACTCCTGTGTTCTGGCAGGGGTAGAGTTTGTAGTTGCCTCAAGGGGTAAACTGGCTGCTATAGGAGTCCTTAGTGTTTTGTCGTTTTCCTGCCTCATGTTGTTGGCCGCTGGGGGAGGGGGCGGAGTGCTGGGAGGATGTGGATGATTTTGTCTGCCTTGTAGGTTGTGGAAATTGTTGAATCTCCGTTGTCCTTCATGGTTAAGTTTGTAGGCCATCTGGTTCTGGTATTGTAAAAGATCCCATTGCAGCTTTTGCCTCTTCCTGAAGATTAAAGTGGCTACGTGCCTTGTGAGCTTTGGAGAGATGCTATCCAAGAGGTGCTGAAATAGCTCAAACTGTTGGTGGCCGAGGAATTTCCTGTGTAGTTCTTCTATGTCTTTTTTGATATTGTCCATTCTCTCTAGATTGTGGGTGATTAGCAAGCTGAGAGCTGTTATGCCTGTGTTGTTGTACAGTTTTACTAGGTCGGTGTACAGTTTGGAATCCCTGGTGGTTCCCTTGGGGAACTTGTAAAATCTCAGCCCTTGTGGTACTATTTGATGGTGTACACGTGAGCTTAAGAAGAAATTGTCGTACTCTATGTTTTTATAGAGTATAAGTTTGCGCTCTAAGTCTAGGATGAGCGGTTTGCATTCCATGCTCCCTGGGTGCTCCTGACCAGGCATCGCATTGAGGCTTTCTGTTGTGACTCGTTGATCCCTTCCAGAAATGAGTTTGGGGACTCATTTCTGTTGACAAAATTCAGAACGGTATCCATGTTTGCCACCTGTGGCTGTAACATGGGTGGGTTGCCTCCTGTATTTGTGTCTCGTGGTTGTAGGCTGGTATTCAAGTTGTGGTTTGGAGTGGTGGCTTGCTGAGACGGAGCTGAGTTTGTAGGTCCCGCTATGGGATTCCCTTGCCAGGGTATGGAGTTCCCCTGAGTTTGGGTTGAGTTTCTGCCTGAAAATAGGCCAGGTGTGAAACCTACAGAGTTAGCTCTTAACTCATTGCATCTGTTGAGTATGCTTTGCGTTCTATTCATTGTGGAGTTGAAGTCCTGCACTAGTAGATTGTAGTCTTTGGGTTCTGCGTGCCCTGTTGAATCAAATAAAGATTGGCTACTTGAGCCTGGTTCTTCCATCTCTGTGTCTCCCATCCTGTGTTTCAGAAAAATACTAAAATAATCTAAATAACTGAACTAAAACTAAACTGAAGAAACTTACTAATGAAAAATAAAAAACTTCTGTGGATAGGAAGAAAAGTCACACTGAGTCCGAACTGTAGTTTAGCACTTTCATCCTTTTATTGGTATAAAGGCATAACAAACACAAACCGATCCTAAAAAATGGCTTTACTCCTAAGGCCACTGCAAGCAATGAAACTTGCACAGATAGGAACTGCAGCTTCCCTCTACCAATCAGCAGGGACATGCGAGCCATCAAAACATTATCAGCAGCAACTGGAACATTATCAGGGCCAGCAACGAACTAAGAAAAATTCTGGGAGAAGAACCAAACTTCTCTTACAAAAGGACTACAACACTAAAAATGGCATTTGAGAAAGACAAACCACATTTTTTAATTAATCAGGTACCAAATGATGATGTCAAAGGCATGTTCACTTGTACTAAATGTGTTGTCTGCTCGCATATTCATACGGGCACTAGCTTCTGTTTTAGGCACTGTAATCTGACCATTAAGTTTCTTAAACACTATGACTGCCACACCATGTTTGTAGTCTACACAGGAACATGCAACTCCTGCCAATACCTTTACATAGGAAAACTATCAGAAAACTTTCTGACTGCATCAAAGAGCATTTAGCAGCCATAAGGAATAAAGATAATAGCAATGCTCTGGGCAGGCACAGCTCTATATGTGTAAACTATACCGGTTTTAAGTTCTTTATTTTAGAGCAAGTAGATCAATTTTATGGTGACTGTGAAACATTGTTGGAATTCAAAGAATTACGCTGGCAACTACTATTAAATGCAGAGACCACCCCAGGTCTCAATGAAAACTTAAATGTAAAGTGTGCTCTGAGATGGCTAGTGTAACTACCCCTATAGAGACACACCATTAGATACTATAGCAATAACCCACGCCTGGGTGTGGGTAATGCGGGATTTACCCACGGTTGGCGTGGGACAACCGTGGGTAAATCCCGCATTACCCACACCCAGAAGTGGGTTATTGCTATTATACTATGACATTATTTAAGAAAAGAAATAATTACTTTTCTTAAATAATGGCATTGTATAATGCCTCTTTGCTGCCCTTCCACAGCTGTCTGGTATCCGCGGCAGTTCTGATGTACTGCTCATGCCTATGCAATACATCAGAGCTGTGGCCAAAAGCAACAGAGAAAGCAAGATCTCTGTTGCTTTTTAATGTTCGCTATGTTAAATGGGTTTAACAGTGAGACAGCTTTAAAATAAGCAACGGAGATGTCCGTTGCTTATTTTAAACTGTCTCGCTATGTTAAACCCATTTAACATAGCAAAAGGCAACAGAGATCTTGCTTTCTCCGTTGCTTTTTTTTTTTAAACCTGTCTCGCTATGTTAAATGGGTTTAACATCGCGAGACAGCTTTAAAATAAGCAACGGAGATCTCCATTGCTTATTTTAAAGCTGTCTCGCTATGTTAAACCCATTTGGGTTTAACATAGCGAGACAGGTTTTACAAAAAAGCAACGGAGAAAGCAAGATCTCCGTTGCTTTTACACACTGTGTCGCTATGTTAAAGGAGTTAAAACCATACTGCTGATCACTTATCATCACCTCCCTTCTTAACCTAGCTTCCACTACTCTTTCCCATAACTTCAAGCTGTGACTGATCAATGTTATCCCTCTGTAGTTACTGCAGCTCTGCACATCACCCTTATTCTTAAAGATAGGTACCAAAATACTTTTTCTCCACTCCTCAGACATCCTCTGACTTTCCAAAATTTCATTAAACAATCTGGTTAAAAATTCCACTGCCATTTCTCCTAAGCACCTCCATGCTTCCACTGGTATGTCATCTGGGCCAACAGCCTTTCCATTCTTCATCCTCCTCATAGCTGTCCTTACTTCCTCCTTGCTAATTTGCTTCACTTCCTGATTCACTATCCCCACATCATCCAACCTTCTCTCTCTCTCTCATTCTCTTCATTCATCAGCCCTTCAAAGTACTCTTTCCATCTATTCAACACACTCTCCTCACTTGTGAGTACGTTTCCCTCACTGTCCTTTATCACCCTTACCTGCTGCACATCTTTCCCAGCTCTGTCCCTCTCTCTAGTCAATCATTACAGGTCCTTTTCTCCCTCTTTAGTGTCCAATCGCTCATACAACTCTCTATATGCCTTATCCTTAGCCTTCGCCATCTCTCTCTTTGCCATGCGCCTCATCTCCTTATACTCATGTCTCATATATATATATATATATATATATATATATATATATATATATATAATATGTTATATTACATATAGTATATATATATATTATATATATTGCTTACTTAGTGCCTTTTAGTGCCATTTTTCATAATTATCTTATTGGTGGCTTATAACTTCAAAGCAAAGTGGGGTTGTAGAGACAAATAGAATGAACAGCACAAACTAAAATGTAGGGTGGCCACATCAGCATGGGGACCACTTTTGGTATGTATATTTTATTAAATAAATAATCAGTCATGCACCACTACTCATTCTAAGTAGCTATGTTAGCATATTCTTGCTTTTCAGTCCACATGCCTGGATTAGACATACCATGCCCCTAATCACTAACAGGGGCCATTCTAGTACATGATTGCCCACTATTATGGATGCATTCTTCCAGATCTACATTGAGTAAATGGTACTAATATTTCCAGCATCATCTTTGTCCTGTACAAATAAGACTCACAGCTGAAGGCAACATATCATTTTGTTCATGTTGTAAATGCTGATTTCCTTCTACCACCAAAGAAATGAGCTTTAGAATTTTTTGCATTAACTAAAATAAATATGGCAGCTGAAATGGCAAACAGTAACACTACGTGAATATTCTCAAAGGAGTTTTGTGTAACACGAGAAAGAACTGCTAGTTTGTACCCTAGTACAGTCTTTCAGTTGTTAATTATGTAGATTTCCTTGGTACTTTAGTGGCAGCTTTATAAACATGAGCAGTTGCAAAGAAATAACTCTGCTAAGATATGATGTAATTCTATGATGTAATTCTGCACTAAAGAAAGAAAAGCAGTGAGAATAACTAATGATGGCATCATGAAACTGCTATAAAACATACATTTTACATGCAGTAAATTGGCAGTGGTGAATACTTCGCAAACTATTTGGGTACAGCATCAAAGGAATTTGTTAATATATATTTTATGACAAAGACTACTAAACTAATATATTGGTGTAAGCAGATCTAGCAAGTAAGCAAAGTTTTCACAATCTGAACAAAATCACAGCACACCTATATTTGCAAAGCATAAGTTTGTAATTAAGAAATAACTGACAAGTAGATGTGGGTATTTGAGGATTTACTAATGGATGACGTGGTTTGATCACAAGGGCGAAGTCATCAAAAGAAATGTATTTTTGACAAATATGTGTTAGAGTTCATTATTTTTATTTATTTACTAGCTGTACCTGGCCACGCGTTGCTGTGGCTCAGTCTGGTTAAATGGAAAAGAAAGAAAAGAGAAAGTGCACGTTTCTAATATGTTTAATTTCACATTGCTTGTGGGTATACAATATTTTTTGTTGTTCCATTGTCTGTGCAGATATAGAGATTGTCTGGTTTGCCGACTCTAGAACACACAACATATAATTGTCCCTGTGAGAAGCAATCTGCGTGTAGATCTAAACCACACAATTCTAAAGATTGGCCATGAGCTTTGTTGATGGTGATTGCAAATGCCAATCGAATTGGGAATTGCAATCTCTTAAATTGAAATGACATATCCGTTGGAATCATAGGAATGCGAGGAATGAGGACATCTTCACCTTTGAAAGGTCCTGTCAAGATTGTTGCTTCTATGACGTTGCTCATTAATTCTTTTACTGCAAGCTGCGTGCCGTTGCAAAGCTTTGGCTGGTTGATATTTCGCAACATGATAATTGGCACGCCGAGTTTCAATTGCAGTAAGTGCAGTGGCATCCCTGGCAGATCGAGTGAATTAAAAATTCTGTTGGATAATTAACCGTTTCATCTGCTTCCACAACAGTGTTGAGGGACTTGTATGTGACTGCCTCGCTTTGAATGTTAGACTGAATAATATTTTTAAGTTCGTAGACGTCTTTGTTCTTGGCCGCAAGATTAGCTCGTTCAGTCAGCCAATCGTGATTCTTATAATTGGTTTGAATATCGGGAAATACTTTTTCAACCAATTCTTCTTTTAATGTCACTAAATTGCAAAAGTTATGAGGCAATGAAATTCATCCTGAGGTCAGATCAACAGGCACCTTTCCGTTCCCAATTTCCAGCAATAGATGTGAGAATATCTCAGCTGATCAATCGTTTTGCAGCTGGACACGCATATTTGTAGTTAATTTTAACGTCTTTATGTGTCACTACAAAGTAGAGTATTTCAGGCAAGCATTTATTTCATCCGCTGGTGTCGATCGAGGAGAATAAAGCAGGTCTGAAGCTGCAGAATGCGATCGCTGTGCTCACAACCATGCATCCTCAGGTCTGGCTGCACGTCACTCTGCTGCTTCCCCGGCATGTATTTAAGCCATTCTTTGTCTGTTTCGCTCATTCGCTGATGCCCGTTCTTCCTCGGTTTGATTTGCAATTACTCGTCGCGCTGCTTCCACTCCACGAGTACGACGACCTAAGTTTGATCTTCTGTGAGGCATTATTTGGATGAACTAAAGCAGATCGATTGCACTGAAAAAGAAGTAAGAAAGTTATAACAAAAACATATAAAATTACATATTTGTATACAAATATATAGAATCCATAGTAGGTATATAAAAACATGCGCATATTCGAATGCAACGTGTGACATCTATATAATAGTAGGTATATAAAAACACGCGCGTATTCCAATGCAACATTGTGTGAAAATTTTAAAGCAATTGTTGAAGAACTTTCGGAGATTTAAGATTTTGAACAAATGAACATTTAAATTTTTATTTATATAGATTTTTAGTTATTTAGTTATTTATTTTTACTAACTGTGTATGTCTCTAAAGTCACAAATATAATGCAGTACAGGAAATCTTATCTCCCTCAAGCAGGAAAGACATTACCATCCTTGAGGGACAGCAGACAATAGTCACATATTTAACAAGGATTTACATAGTATAGTAGGTTCCTCAAAAGAAAAACAAAAGCATATGTTCTTTTTGTTTATATAGCAGAGTAACATCTGGCAGCAGAATCACTAAAGAAAACTCTCAATTCAGAAACTGATACATTATTTTACCTCAAAATGCAGTGACCTAAGGAAATGCAAGCTTTGCTGGCCTATACTCCCTAAGCCCAATACAAGGAAGGTAGAATAAAGGTACAGTTTCTTAACTACAAACACAATAGCCTCCAAAACCATAAAGTGTCCTGCCCTGGCATTTTAGAGCATACACCACATCCATAGCTGTAACAGTTTTCTTCTTAGCGTGCTCAGTGTAGGTGCCAGCATCGCAGATTGCATTTTCCGAAAACACCTTCAAAACACCACGGGTCTTCACGTAAATAAGCCCTGAAATATGCTTGACACCACCTTAGTGAGCCCAATGGCAAATAGTGGGCTTGGTAATACCTTCAGTGTTGTCTTGCAAAACCTTACGACGTCTTTTAGCACCACCTTTACCAAGGCCCTTTCTTCCTTTACCATGACCAGACATCATTTTTTCAAATTGAATGCTAGCACAACAACACAACAAGTTGTGCTAGACTAAAGGTACGCATCAGTCAGGCTTTATCAGATAATGTAAAAAAGATACAGTCAAATAGAAAAAGAGTCACTATTATTTGGTCATGTGAATATTTTAATATGTATGTAGTTGAAGAAGATTCACTGGGTAGTGATCACAACCCCAGAATCAGAACTGGTTACTGATCAGAACCCCTTAAACAACAGCTTTAATAAACCATTGTCCAAGCATACACAAAGAAAGAATGGAAATCATTGTGGCTTCAGTCTTACATGTTTATATATCTTACATGTTTACATACCTCTTAACTGTCCATAATTATGCAAAATGCCCAGATTTTTGCCTTATATTTGTTGTATGTTCCTCACAAAATTTACAATTTTCTGGTAATTTATTGAGAATTTAATTTATTAAATAATGACATACATTTGAGTTCCAGACTTTATATCTTTTGGAAAATTAATGCTAATGCAAAACCTGTTACTCTATTAACTTTTCTAAGTCTCTAAGAGCAATATTCAAAAATTGTCCCTGATTTTGGACCTATTTTTGGCTTTGACCAGAATTCTTGTGTTAAGCATTTGAGAGGTTTGTGTGGTTATACATGAGTAGAACAGGAAGGACAGTGTGCCAGAGTATTTATCATGATATCCTTCAATATGTACAGAAGGAGAAGGTAAAACTAAAAATATGCTGACATTTATGTGAACATGATATCAGAACATGCAGTACCAAGAACAATAAATTTGAAGGTGCTGAAAGAGACTCTGTTAGAAAATCAAAGAACGTTCTAATAATAATTTACCATAGATAAACAAATAAACCTAATGCAGAAGTTCTAATAAAGTATGAGAAATTTAAATGTACAATTAAGAGATGAAAAAGGAAAGGACATACACAAAGAAAAAAAACTAATCGTAAGAGAGAGTATATAGAAATTACACACATATCTCACATGCTAGTCCATACGATGCATTAATGACAGGAAACTGAAAACATTTTAGTTACATAGTATAACATCAGAATACCATAAAGTAAAGCTTTCAAGAGAGGTACACATTTTCTGGAGTGTTAAACTATGTATTCTGCATTCATGTTGGGTGGGGTGCTGTGCTCACTACACACCACTAATCAAATACATGAACAATCAGGCCTTATTATCACAAAAGGCACAAGAAGTGCTTGCTTTTCAACAAATCATCCCCTGTACTTCCTAACATTGTGATATCAGGGTTAGTATATTTAGCTGGTGGAAGTGTAGATGGTGCAATCCCCCATATTGGGTATTTCAGGGTGCTACAGCATCCTGCAAACATCCTTGCTTTATACATAGTGCTGAATTCAGTTTTGTGATGTTATTTGTTCAAATTCACTGGAGTTTTATGTAAAGAATGATAGTCCTAACATCACTAAGCATTTGTAACTACCTGTCACTGAAAATGTGTGTAGGTATTACTTCTTCATACAAGGTTAAAAAGTGATGAGTTTCATTCTATGCAGGTTCCTTTCTTCATTATTTGTATGATCGAGTTAAGGGCTTTGAATCTTACATTACTACAGTACTGCTTACTTTCACAAGAGTGAAGAGTGTAGCACTTTGGTCCAGATGACCTGAAATCAGTTAGCTTCTCAGATGCTGGAATAAAGGTATAAATACATTAGGGCAAAGATGGGAAGCCATCCAGGGCACAAAGTATTAGGAAGCATGATTGGCAGATCCCAATTGATCTACAGTGCATTTGCAGTAAGAACTGAAGCTCTGTGGTTCTCTGTGTCTTCAGTTCATTACTGAATGCTGGCAATACATTTGTGGTCAGAACTGAAGCACTGCAGTGCTTCATGTTTGGCAGAAATTGTAGTATCTGTTTGCTACAATTTAAGATGAGATAACAGTTTTTTTCTCTTTTTGCTTCTTATGTTTGAGGAGAATTTGTTTTTTTATTTTGCTCCCCATGTCCAAGTAGAGGAGTTTTTTCCCCTCAACATAAAGTTGAGAGGAGAGACACTAAACTGGGAGATGGCATCAGTCACAAGAATAGCTAGCTGTACCTCAGCACCTTAGCTGGGTAGGGAAGGATAGGAGTGCAGTGCTATTCCACCTACCCCTTCCTGGGAAGAGGGAGATGATGTTCCTGGTTGGCTAATTCCTCCTGTTTAAGTGGGGGCTTGCTTAATCACAGGGGTCATTGGATTGGGGAATGTGAGATTAGTGATCCTAAGCCTATGATGGTAGCTCTCAGGGGTGTGTGCCTACTGCCTAAAGACAGGCATACACTATGGGGAGAGTATAATATGCTTCCATAGGGATGTGGATGTCCATACCAACAAATAGGGGCAGGATTAGGGCTATTCTAGAGAAAATTCCATTGTTTGCATGCATATCTCTCAACCATACCAAATTCCTTGATGTTTACTG
>NC_056745.1:1322483780-1322498780 GCF_019279795.1 Protopterus annectens | reverse complement strand
AGCTCACCTGTACTGATGCGGAGGCACTAGAGTTATGCCTAAGCTGCCACATGCTGCAGTGGAGACTAAAGCATGATTCCCTGGCTGTAGACAAGTGATCACTTCATAGCAAGTAAAGGTTTGAGCAGACTGGTGTCATGGGAAGTGATACCTGTGATATCCTCCACTCTTTGCCCAGTTAAGATTTTATTAAAAATACCCCCTCCGTAGCTGTGGATAGGATGCCTACCCCCAAGCACTCATGTCTTTTAAAGTAGAAATAGCCACTTTAAGGGAAAAGGCACTTCAAGATCATTCCAAACCTGAAGAGGGAAGGACCAACTGTAAGATTAAAGCAGGATTTTGCCCTTCTCCTGCCCAGACAAACAGTGGTTGGAAGGGAGTTCAGCAGTCTTGGGGTAACACACTAACACTCTTTGTGGAGAGGGAGATCCTACCTGCAAGGTTATAGCAGGATTCATCTGGACCCCTTACCCAGTCAAGAATGTGCAACAGAAATGAATGGGCTAATAGAATAATGGGTGGATGTCAGTGGCAGAGGAGTTAGGTTAAAAAAAACAAAAATAAATAGTTTCAGCACAAACATTTGATTTACATGAAGAGGCTTGGACTCATCTGGTTGTTAATTTTTGTTATTAGCAGTAATGGATGACTACAGGAAGGGGTGGTTGGTGGCTTCAAAGCAATGGAATGGGATGGGGAGAGCTGGAATGGAGTGAGGCTGTACTGAGGTGTGGGTCAACTTTAACAATGTAAGTAAAAAATTGAGCATATGCTGCTGTGCCTGTTAAGCAGATGCCTTGCGGCAGTAATTCTATTATTCAGTCCATATCCTTGAACTGCACACACTGTATGTACATGGCAATGCATTATCCTAGCTTGGCCATAGCCTTCTTGACCTATCATTTGGCTATGCTTTCCCCAGCATGGCCAATCTAACCTCTATATAAGCTCATTTAAAAATTAAATTTTGCTGTGGCAAAGGAAGTTTGAGAACAGGTTGCTTTCCCTGGCCTTCCCTCCTCCCACCATGATAGTACTAGTCTGTCTGTGGAGGTTTGAGTAGCCACAGTGTGAGTGAGAGAGGTCTGGCCTGGAAGCCAGCAAGGTGGGACTGTGACATCTCTTAGGATCAGAAGGACAGAAAAGGTATCAGGGAGGGAAGCGTGAATATTAGGGGTATAAAACTGTAAGCCCAGGAGCACATAACTGCTATTTTACTGTATTTTTAGCAAAGCATGCAGAGTTTTTTCCCTGACCAGTTAATTATAGACAATTCTTAATACGTCGCAGAGTGCTGGTTAAGTAAGGCTTAATGATGTGTTACTGTGACTATGAAATGGATTTGTTGTCTATGGCAGTTTACAGGTAAGTTAGATATCTATATCTATTTATCTATCTCTATATATATATATATATATATATATATATATATATATATTTATGTATATATATATATATATATATATATATATATATATTTATATATATATATATATATATATATATATATATATATATATATACATATATACACATATACATACATACACATATGTATATCTATATATATATATATATATATATGTGTGTGTGTATATATATATATATATCTATCTATCTATATATATATATATATATATATATATATATATATATATATATAAATATATATATATATATATATATATATATATATATATATATATATATATATATATATATATATATATATATATATATATATATATATATATATATATATGCAGACTATTCAATACGAAGAAAAGCCCTTATGTGCGAAAACAACTTCGTAACTTCAAAAGATAAAAAGAGAAATGACACTGAGGTGAAACTGTTGTAAGCATTTTCATTCTGTAACGCTGTCAGAACTTCATCAGAACTAATACTGTAAAGTAAAACTGTGTAATAAGTAATATAACAAGTGCACACTGTTTAAAAATGGTTGACAACCTCAGTACCCAATAGAAACATATCAAAACAGAAATGAGCTCATTAGCAGTCTAGAAACAACCAGCTGTAAATACAGTAGCTAATCAAAAAGAGTGGGGCGTGTCCAAACTGGCTCATTCAAACCATAATGCATAAAGCAAATATATATTTTTTTGTATGGGAAGGGTCTAAAACTGATATGGACATTTTCATTGATGAGCTTTCCAACAGCATTTCTTATCTTAACTTTGTAGCTTCAGGTTGCGGATCAGAACTCTCTTTCTTAGACGCCACTTTATCAGTGAATGAAAATTCTGGCACACTCAGTTCTAACGTGTTTAGAAAAAACACCTACAGAAACAACTTCTTAGACTTTAAGAGCCGACATCCTTTTTTTTTGTTAAGAAAAATGTTGCCAAGGGACAGTTTATCAGACTTTCCAGAATTATGACTGATGAAAAGATCTTTAATTCAGAATTTGAATTTCAGTCTCAAATGTTCTTCAGTAGACATTACCCACGACAGCTAGTACAAGACATTTACAGTGAAGTGGCCTTAGAAAGACACATATAAACCCATCCTGTTATATGGGTTTGAAAACAAGCATAAAATAGGCCACATTGGGCAAAATACTGATATAAACTGCAGCTTCCCTTTACCCATCTGCAGGGGACATGGCAGCCATCAGGAATGCTATCTGCAAGAACTGAAATATTATTAAAACCCATAATTCTTTGAGTAACCATTTAGGGACAGAACCTGTGTTTACCTATAAAAAACCCCGCCAGTTTGAAAGTTTCCTTTGAAAATAATGATCAGCACTATTTATTACGCCAACCCATTAAAAGAATTGATTGTGGCATGTTTAATTGTGGCAGATGTATATTGTGCTCTGTAATGTACACAAGGAATATATATACATTTGTACACTGCAATTTCCTGGTCTCTTTTAAAAGACATTTTGATTGTCATTCCCCCATTGTAGTTTATGCAGCGGTCTGTAACAGTCTTGCATTTTACATTGGGAAAATGATCAAAAGGCTTTCTGATCAAGTTAAGGAACATTTGGCTGCTATTAGGAAGAAAGATGAAACCAATGCATTAGGACAGCACTCAGAAGAGTGAATGCTCTTACATAACTGTTTTTTCAATATGCTGGCTGCTTTGCTTGCAAGATTGCATTACAGCAGGGTCTAGGAAACCAATCTTGGAACTGATATAGATAATTTTCAGGGGGTGTGGGGGATGCACGGGGGCTTGCCACCTTCGATAAATATTTTTTCTTATTTGATCTATTTACATTTGATCTAAAAAGATCAGTCTTTTGTATGCTTTCTTTTGAGCATTTACTCGATGATGAGACAATCTATACATATATATTTAGTTCTGTATATTTTTTGAGTCTGCTTTTTTTGAATGTAAGATTTCCAAGAATATGTTGAACTGTGTTTGAATGCTACCTTATAGGCTGTTTAACTGTTTGTTCTGAAGGGCGCACCTGTTTGCAGTTTAGCAGTGTGAGTGAATGAGTATGTGTGATTCACTTAACAATGCTAACTTGCTAACTGGGGAATTTAGGGCAAGGGTCAAGCAACAGGATAAGATCAGTGGCGGCTGGTGGCTTAAAATCAAAGTGGGGCTGCAGGAGACAGCTGAATGGGTAGGGCCAAGGGAAGGGGTGTGACTAACCAGAAATTGGAGGGGCTATGATCAAAACCACAAAAAATGGGACTTTAATTAAATACACTGCCCTGGTTGCCAAACCATCATTATGAGAGACCAATCAAGACAAAATGAAGTGTAGAAGAAACAAATATTTCAATGCATCGGCTACATGACAGCTTGCTTAATATCTAGATGGAAACAAAAAGGTTGTATCGCATGAAAAAATAAATGACTTTTTAAATACATTACTGGAATGCCAGTCAAAATCAAGTATAAAAAAACAAGCAGCACTCAACTCAAACCACTTCTCCTTGCATTGCAGTTCTAATTATAATTTCTATTCAGCTTTATAAAAGTACCAAGTAAGATGCTGAAAGTAGCATTCTCTGATATCCCCACTTGTAAAAATGTTTCTTATCCAAAAAAGACCTGCTGCCTGACAATGACTATCTACTTGTTGCATGGCAAAAACATGATCAAAGGAACAAATGAATCGCAAACACGAAACAAACTCAAGATAAATTGCTTAAAGGATTACTGCACAGGTTATGGACCACACATAAGAGATTGGCATTCCATTTATTTTATGGGTAAAGCCTGCAAAGATGACTGCAAGTCTCCAACAAATATAATGAGGTTCTGAAAATTCTGTAATCCTGTACTTTATTACAAATACTGTCATATGCATTTCAATACCTAACACTTGTACGTTATCTAGTTATGTAAATATTCTCTGCATGGCAACAACAAAAAGCCTTTTAATGTTGGTAATTCTTTAAGAGTATGCTTATTAAGGCTTACTTGCACCTTACAATCTCAGACAAGCTTACCTGATGGTCATTAAAGCTTGCTACTTAAACACACAGCAACAGGCACTGCAACAACATGCATTTTCTGAATAATAAGAAGCATAAATCAACAATATAAAAATATGACAAAAAAAACAGAACATTTGCAAAATCAAGGACAGATAAAAAGCCACTGTAGTACTTGTGTCTGCCTTGGATGGGGGGTACTCTCCACATTTACATTGCATAACTGCTCCTTGCCTTGCTTGGACACATCCAGAGTCACTACATGGGAGAGTGGGATGCAGCAAGTATCACAATTTGAAATGTCTCTGGCTGACGGTGATGGCCCTAACACATTTGTCATACCTCTCAACCTGAGAGCAGGAAATCCGGACAAATCTATAAATAGAAATGGGACAAAGGCCCAAAATTAAGGACAAATTTTTAAATATTACTCTTATAAACTTATAAAGATGATAGAATAGTCGGTCTTGCATTAGTATGAATTTTCTGAAGGGTATGAAATCTGAAACTCAAATGTCTGTCATTACTTTCCAACTTCAATCTTTAATGATTTGCCACTAATTTGCCAGAAAAGCACAATTTTATGAAAAACAGATAAAAATTGTGATGCAAAAATATAAAATAGCCACACAATACAGCTGCAAACCTATCAAAGAAGGGACACTTTTTAAATATTAGTACTGTTAAGTTGAGCAGCTGAAAAAATAAGAGAATCTACATGCATTTCTAAAATAACAGTAATCTATAACTCTGATCATTACAATTATTTATTAATTGTAAACCTTCCACATTTTCTTCCACAATTACCATTGTGTGGGGGGATTATTAGGAGGATTGCAACATTTTGAGCCACAATCAGGACAGCTGAGAGGTTTGGATATACCTAATTCTATAAAGTGATTTATTTAAGTGTACCTCTCAACCTCTTAGTGCAGGAAATCTGGACAAGGCCAAATATATTGTGGGAAACATAGAAACAGTGCTAAAAATTGCTCTTGGATAAACTTAGTTGATATAATAACAGGTATTGCTTTAGCATGCATTTTTCTGAAGGGTATGAAGTCTGAAATACAATGTCTGTAATTATTTAGTGACTTCATTTCTAAATGATTTTCCAGAAAACCACAAATTTTATGAGGAACGAAACAAAAATAAGCAAAAAGCTATTCATTTTGGGAAAATCTGGACAGTTGAGGGGGTATAGTTCAGCCAGGGCTGTCTGAGTTTGCCGTCCTTCCCCCATCACAAAATCATGGTCGAATGGGGCCTCCCCCCTGCAGCCATTCCAATGTCCCATTGCTTGGCTATTTCACCCCATTTACCATAAACACTGTAATGTGCCTACTGCTTTACTTCTACATTGATTTGGATTTCATTTAAAAGTTTTTTTACATTTTACAGCACAAACAATAATAGACATCTGCTAAACAAAGCAATGCAGTCTCACAATTAAAATAGACTTAGTATTAAAACTTCTCTGTCTTTGAAATTCACATTCATTGAAACAGCATTGAAACCCACATTCAAAGAAAATACATCTGGCCAGTGGCAGAAGATTAACTTTGGGCTGTTTTCAAATCATAGGCCCCTTGCACATGAAACATACATGTGTTCTTTGATACACTTTCCTAATTGTATTAAACTATATTTCTATAATACAGTACTGTTGTTAGACTGCATTTTAAATTTATTGTTTTGAACATTTTTCCAGTAAACAATGAAACAAAACGCATGCACCAATAATGACAAAACTGCCCAATTCAGACCATTGCCTTCATTAAACTCTACTCAAACTTCTACAATCCACCAGTCATCTAAATAATTCCACACTAGATACCAGGGGTGTTCTATAGAACATGCCTTAAAGGTACTTAATAAAAAAAGAAAGGCAATATGGATTTTTTTTTGTGGGGGAGCATTACTAAACACCATGGGTACTCTATAGAGCATGCCTTAAAGGCTCTTTAAAGGACTCAAATCCTGTATTCTCCCACCTCACATAGTGGATGTTAGACCAATTCACCAACACTAGAGATCAGGGATGCTTGAAAATAGTACCTAATATATATAGTGAAAGTGGGGTTTAATAGCTTTTGCTACTAACTCGGGCAAAGTTAAGAGGTGTTTGGAGTGTGTGTGTGTGTGTGTGTGTGTGTGTGTGTGTGTGTGTGTGTGTGTGTGTGTATTTACGTATGTGTGTGTGTTTGAATGTTTGTATTTGTGTGAGAGAGTGAAGAAGAGTGCCTGTGCCAACACAATGTATGTGCAGCTAGTGTTAACTACTGCAGGAGAGTGTTGATTGGAACTAGCAGTATTTATTAGTTTTTGGTTATTCAGAGGCAGGGGTGGCTCATGCAATAGGACTGCAGGACTGCAGTCCTCCCACTTAGAAAACAAAAAGAAAACCCACCTAGAAAACCAAAAAAAAAAAAAAAAAGAAAAGTAAAAAAAAAACTGTTAACTATGAATCCCGGCGGAACCCAGAAGAACTCCAGACTGCTTTGTCAAACAGTCCGGATAAGGGAAAAGAGGCATCTCTGCCCCACAGATGCCCAGAAGTCTGTGTGGTGACAACTACACAGAACAGAAGAGCTCCAGACTGCTCCTTCTGCAGGCTAGATCAATCAGGAGAGCTTGCATGGCTAGAAACAATCAGGAGAGAGGTGAGGTTTGTCTCGCGATGATTGAAGGATTTACCGTTAGCTTGCGCGGGTGAGGAGCTCTCTCCAGGAGGATGGATGCAGGGTTGGATTGGATTTATTTTCCTGATGTCGGATTATCTCACAGCTGGGTGAGGAGCTGTCTTCAGGAGGATGGATGCAGGGCTGGATTGGATTTATTTTCCCGATGTCAGATGATCTTGCAGCCATTCTAGGTGATCTCGCAGCCATTCTAGGTGAGGAGTGTGTGTGTGTGTGTGTGTGTGTGTGTGTGTGTGTGTGTGTGTGTGTGTGTGTGTGTGTGTGTGTTTGTGGGGGGGGGTTTAGTAAATAATAGTAGAAAACAGGAACAGGACTCTCATGGTGACATTGTATGTAAAAGTTTAGTAAAGGGATTTGCTTAAGTTGAATGTAAACTAGGCAGATATGTCAGCTGTGGAAAAGATTAAAAAAATAGAGGTTATCGTGCCTTTAGAAAAACAGTTTATAGATAACGATGGGCACCAAGCTTTTACTTTGGTAATTCATGAAACTCCAGTTTATTTGTCTTCTATGACTGAGTAATGAAGACCATGGATAAAATTCTGCCTGTTGATGTGATGTTCTAGGCTTCAGTGAGTCCTTTGGCTTGTTCATAGGTTCATAGGTTCATACTAGGCTATCTGCACTGGGGCATTTATAAGCCTAGCCCGATTGTATTTGGCTTATGCCACCCCTTGATTTGAGTATATTGTGCCCTTTTTAAAGTTTAGTTTACTGTGCCTCTGTCTAATAGTGACACAGAAGTAATCCCCGGGACAAACCTACGATCCCCCATCCACTCATCAAGATTCTTCTTGAAGAGAGTCAGTGAGGTGCTCTGCCTAACATGAATTGGAATTCTATTCCAGAGCGAAGGGAGCCTCTGGGTTATGAATCTGTCCCTCCAGCATGTTCTATTTATTTCTGTGCTGAGGTTCAAGTCCCTCGAGCACGTGGCTCTAAGGGATTTAGATTTACTGAGGTGGAGCATGTCCATTAATTCTGGGTTGGACATAGCTTTGTATGTCAGGCATAGATTGCCTCAAAGTAGGCGGTATGCAACTGAGTACAGCTGGAGTTTTTTTAACCGAGCAGCATATGGCATCTGTTTGAGTCCCTTGATCCTCCTGGTGAGGTACTTTTGGGGTCTTTCTAATTGCTGCAGGTGTCGGGTAAGGTACATCCCAAAGGGGGCATTGTATTCTATGATGGGCCTGATGAGGGATGAATAAAGGGGCACGATTACCTCTCTTGATCTAGATGTGAATCCTTTCATGATGAGGTGGGCTATGTAGAAGGTCTTTCTAACCACTTTGGCAATGTGGTTGTCAAAGGAGAGATTGCTATCAACTTGGGTCCCCAGATCCCTAATTACTTTCTCTGTACTTAATGGGTTTCCACCTATGTGGTAATTTGTGGGCACATTGTTTTTGCCAAAGGGTATGACTATACACTTTTTGGCATTTAGCTTTAGACCATGGCTCTGGCACCAGTTATCCGTCTTTGCAAGACCTTTTTGAAGGATATTTGTTTCAGCTGGAGAGTCAATTATGGTGCCCAGTTTGCAGTCATCTGCGAACTTGGTGAGCCATAGTCCTCCCACATTGGCCTGTACCTCAGAAAAGTAAATACCGAACAAGAGAGGTCCCAGGACAGAACCTTGTGGGATGCCACTTGTGACCGGTTTCGAGTCTGACATGGCTCCAGCAACTCTGACTCTGTGGGTTCTGTCTTTGAGCCAGTTTGTGACCCATCTTGTGACATAGGGGTTTATATTTAGGCTGGATAGCTTATCTATGATGCCCGAGTGGGGTATTGTGTCAAATGCCTTTGCGAGGTCCAGATAGGCTGTGTGGACTACCTTCCCTTCATCTATGGCCTTGGTGACTGTTTTGAAGAAGTTGACCAGGTTCAAAAGGCAGGATCTGCCCTTGATGAAGACAAATTGGGTAGGATCTAGTGTCTGTAGGTCCCCAATGTCTTTGTTTATGAGTTCCATGATGATCCTCTCCATAGCCTTGCAGACTAGGCTAGTCAGGCTTATGGGGCGATAGTTTCCAGGGTCCGCAGAGGCACCACCTTTGTGGAGTGGGACCACTGTTGCTGTATTCCATTCTTTGGGCACATATCCTGTAGTGAGGCTGAGATTGTACAGCAGTTTTACTTGAGGGATTAGTTCTTCTTGGAGTTCATGTAGGACACAACCCGGGACGCCATCTGGTCCCATGGAAGCAATGTTTTTTGCTTTGGAGAGGGCGGCCTTCACCTGAGCATCAGAGATGTTTGGGAGGCTGCACTCTGCCGGGATAGATACTTGCTCTTTTGGGGGGGGGGTGGAGAAGTTTGCACTGAACCTGTCTGCCAGGATATTGGTGATGTCTGTGGGTTCAGTGTATTTTTTGTCGCTTAGAATCAACTCAGAACAAGTCTGGGAGTTGCATCCCAGGTTCCTAACATAACTGAAAAAAGCCTTATGATTGTCTTTAGTGTCCTGTGCAATTTTTATCTCGAAGCTGGCCTTGGAGGATTTTATGAGGGATCATAATTTTTTGCTAGTACTGATCAGAGATGCCTTCCCTTTTAGGGATTTTGCTCTATCATGTAGTAGCTTCCTCCTTCTGTTGTACAGTTTATTTATGGCTGGGGTCCACCAGACTGGATGCCTGCCTTTGGATGATTGGGTCTTGATTTTGTTTGGGATAGCATGATCCATGCATTCCTGGAGATGTCCGTAGAATGCGTTTATATAGGATTCTGCAGTTTGGGCCGTAGTTTCCACTGGCCCTGGGACCATGGAGGATTCCACTTCGGTTTTGAGAAGTGTGATGTTCGCTTTTGAGAAGTTTTTCACTGTGGTTTTCTGGGCTGGGGGTGGGGTCGGGATGTGGATATCCAGTGAAATTAATTTATGGTCTGATCTTACCAATCAGGGATATACTTCTGGTATGGAGCATAGGGTCCCCATGTTGGTAATGATCAGGGCTAGTATGTTTTCCCCTCTTGTGGGAGTGGTGACTAGTTGTTCCATAGCATTTGAGTTTATAAATTCCAGGAACCTTTGGGCTAAGGTGCTGGGGCTTGAGTAATGCTCCCAGTCTATGTTTGGGTAGTTGAAGTCACCCAATATAATGGTGTTCGGAGAGATCTTCATGTTCTCCAATGTTTTCAGGAAAGCCGAGTGGGATTCCTGACTTTGAGAGCGTGGTCTGTAGGATGATATAAACTGAAAAGCAGTCTTGCCCACTGTCAGTTGCACATGGATGGTCTCCGATACTTCATGCAATGCCACTAACCTGGAGGTGTGGATATCCTTGATAAATATAGAAACTCCCCCTCCTTTTCTGGTTCGGTCCGGGTTTTGGGGCCGAAAAGCATGATATGAGGTATAACCTGGTAGTGCTGGGGTGCTCTCTGGAGCCTTGAACCAGGTTTCTGTCACTGCACAGATATTGATATTCTCCATACTGAGGAGAGCTTTGAGTGCATGCATCTTGAGGTTAAGACTTCTGGCGTTTAGCTGCATTACCCTTAGTTTCTTGTTCCTTGTGCTGTCTATGGAGGTGAGTTTGACTTTTGAGCCTTGCCTAAAAAAGGCACTATGAGGGAGGCAAGAGCCTTTGCCAATATCCAAAAGCCCAGGGGTGACAGGTGCAAGCCGTTAAATGATAAGGGGATGGTTTTCACCTTTACTGGTTGGTACAGGAAGTGGCTGAGGAATAGGAGTCAGGAAGTATTACAGAGGAACTTTCATAGGAGGAAAAGGTGCTAATAGTTTAACTTGAAGCATGTCTATTTCAATTTATTTACAGCACCAGCTGTATTACAAGCACTCTCAGGTCCCACTAACAAAAGCTAAAATGAGTGAGCACCGCCTTACTTGTCCTAGTCTTCTGAGGCAAACTATTTCCTTTCATGCTGTTCATTCTTTACCATATGGAGTTCTGGCTTGCATCAGCCTGCATTCAACATCACACATTAGTGGCTAGTTTCTCAGGGGTGTAAGTCAGTTTAATATTTAGTCCCATTACTGTGCATGTAAGAGATTTTAAATTAGGTTGCTGCACAGTTGTATGTGTTCTAATAGACAAAAAGACCATAAGGATGAAAGCTGAAGCTATGACAACTTACCTCTTCTAACCTGCAAAATTTCAATCTCTGAGCCTATATGCCAGTTTGGAAAACTGTCGTAAAGTCATTATTTATTTATTATTTTGCTAAATGAGAGAATGCACTGGCCTTAATGGACCATTCTTAATCATGACACAAGCCAAAATCTAAACACAAATGATTACAATAAGGAAATCCAGATGTTCAAATAAAAACACAGTATCTGCAATTCAGTAACAAGAAACATTAGCATAAATCCACAGTGTGTGTGTGTGTGTGTGTGTGTGTGTGTGTGTGTGTGTGTGTGTGTGTGTGTGTGTGTGTGTGTGTGTGTGTGCATGTGTGTGTGTGTGTAAACTGCCCCAGTTGCTATATACTGGTGGCTACAGAGAACTCATGGTGGTGGGTAGGAATACCAGACCTGAACCCTGTACTATAGATACAGGTGGCAAGGGCCTGAATTCCCTACCCACCACCACAGACTTTTGCCTCATTTTTGTTCTGTTCTGTTCCTCGTAAAAGCTGTGGTTCTGGTATTTTTGTTCCACAGTCAGTGATGAAGTGGTAGAATTGTTGCCTGACAGGTTAAGCTTCTTTGGTTTGATTTTTGGCTGGGGTGCCTTCTGTGTGGAGTCTGCATGTCCTCTCATCTTACAAAGACATGTGTCTGGAGTGTTACTCCCTGGGCCTGTGCTGAAAATTGGCTTTCGTTCCAAGTCAGACTTTCCTGGTTAACAAATGTCAAATAAATAAAAATGACAGGCATTTGAATTTCAGACTTCATATTCTTCAGAAAGAACATGGTAACACAAAACATTTTATTCTAGCAATTTTCTAAGTTTATAAGATGGATATTTGAAGTTTGTCCCTATTTTTTGGACTGTATTCCGCCATTATTGGCATCGTTCTGTTTTTTTTGTGCTAAGGTTGAGAGCTATGGTAAGAACTGAATTCACTGAATATGTTTGGGAGCTGTATTTCACCATTACTGCCTCTGTCCAGGTGTTTTTTGCTAAGAGGTTGAGAGCTATAGTGAGAACTGAATTCACTAAATGGTAGCCATTTAAGTTTCAGTCTTCCTCTTGTTCACAAAACAGCTGATTTGGCATAGTGGTGTGTTGCTCTGACTGTTTTGCACAGCGTCCTGGGTACAATACTTGACAATAAAATGTATGGTGGTAACATGGCACTTTATTTTAGCAACTTTCCAGCATTATACAAGCAATGTTTAAAATGTGCCCCTGTTTTTTTTTTTGTTTTTTGGGCTTTTGTCCCCCCCCCCTAATAAATGCTGGCTTTGTCCAGATTTCTTGTGCTGCAAAGTTCAGATATACAGCTGAGTGTCGAGTAGATTTTACAAGGAGCTGAGAGCTGCAGGGGAACAAGTTTAGTGCTGCTTTTGCTGAATCTGCTTGCATTGTTAATAGCACACCGGGTAGAGTACTTGCTTTTGATGCAGAAGGCTGTGGGTTCTACTCCCACAGTAAGTAGATGCATTGCTGATACTGTACTGTGTTATAAAGGGGGTGGATGCTGCAGTCTTTTCTGGCAAAGAAACCTAGTAACTATTAACTTATCAGTTTGCCATCCATTCCCTATTGCAATATTGCTAGCTTATCACTTTTTTAATGCAACATAGGCAATTTATTCCTCAAGGGCAACAGGCACTTTTATTGTAGATGAAACAATGAAATATAAAGTTGTTTGCTAGCAGCAACCTCTTCATTAGTTACAGATTTCTTTAATGTGGAATTATTTAGATGACTTTTACTTCTTCAGAGATTGTGCATATTTACTGATACTGGTACACTGCAGAAGTTTGAGTAGACTTTTATGATTGGAAATGTTCTGAATTGGGCAGTTTTGTCATTATTAGTGCATGCATTTTGTTTCATTGTTTACTGGAAAAATGTTCAAAACAAATTTAAAACGCCCTCTAACAACTTTGCTGTATTGTACAAAGAATATAATTTAATACAGTCAGGAAGGTGTAACAAAGAGCATGCGTATGTTTAGTGTGCAAAGGGGCCTATAATTTGAAAACAGTCCAAAGTTAATCTTTATCTGCCACTGGCAAAATGTATTTTCTTTGAATGTGGGTTTCAATGCTGTTTCAATGAATGCGAGTTTCAAGGGCAGGGAAGTTTTAATGCTAAGTCTGTTTTCATTGTGAGACTGCATTGCTTTGTTAGCAGATGTCTTAGTGTTTGTGCTGTAAAATGCAAAATAAAACTTTCAAATGAAGTCCAAATCATTGGAGAAATAAAGCAGTATGCACATTAATGTTTATGGTAAATGGGGTGAAATAGCCAAGTAATGGTTCATTGGAATGGCTCCAGGGGGAGGCTCCATTTGACCATGATTGTGTGAGGGGGAAGGATGGCAAACTCAAAGATAGCCCCAGCTGAACCGTACCTCTCAACTGTCCAGATTTTCACAGAATGAATAGATTTTTGCTTATTATTTTTGGTTTGTTCCTAATAATATATGTGGTTTTCTGGCAAATCATTTAGGAATTAAGTCACTAATTAATGACATAGACTTCATAACCTTCAGAAAAATGCATGCTAAAGCAAGACCTGTTATATTCTATCAACTGTCTCAGTTTATACAACAGCAATTTTTAGTACTTTTTATATGTTCCCCCAATACATTTGGCCTTGTCCAGATTTCCTGCATTAACAGGTTGAGAGATACGTGCAAATAAATTGCTTTATAGAATTAGGCATATCCAAACCTCTTAACTGTCCCCGATTTTGGCTCAAAATGTTGCTCGTCCACTAATGATGGCTCCACGAAATGGCAATTTTGGAAGAAAACGTGGAGGGTTTACAATAAATACATAATTAGTAATCAGAGTTATAGATTACGTTTATTTCAAAAATGCGGTAGATTCTTTTATTTTGTCAGCTGCCCAAGTTAGCAGTACTAATATTAAAAAAATGTCCCTTCTTTGACAGGTTCCCAACTGTATTGTGTGGCTATTTTATATTTTTGCATCACATTTTTGGTCCATTTTTCATAAAATTGCATTTTTTGGCAAATTAGTGGCAAATCATTAAAGACTGAAGTTAGAAAATAATGACAGACATTTGAGTTTCAGATTTCATACCCTTCAGAAAATTCATACTAATGTGAGACCTACTATTCTATTATCTTTCTAAGTTTATAATCTGAATATTTAAAAATTGTCCTTATTTTGGGGGCTTTGTCCCACTTCTATGTATGGCTTTGTCCAGGTGTCTTGTTCTGAGGTTGAGAGGTATGACAAATATGTTAGGGCCATCACAGTCAGCCAGAGATATTTCAAATTGTGACATACTTGTTTCACCCCACTCCCCCATGTAGTGACTCTGGATGTGTCCAAGCAAGACAAGGAGCAGTTATGCAGTGTAAATGTGGAGAGCATCCCCCTATCTAAGGTAGACACAAGTACTACAGTGGCTTTTCATCTGTCCTTGATTTTGCAGAATGTTCTGGTTTCTGTTATAGTTTTATACTGTTGATTTATGCTTATTGTTATTCAGAAAGTGCCTGTTGCTCTGTGTTTAAGTAGCAATGCTTTAATGACCATCAGGTAAGCTTGTCTGAGATTGTAAGATGCAAGTAAGCTTTAATAAGCATACTGTTAAAGAACTGCCAACATTGAAAGCCTTTATTTTGTTGCCATGTACAGAATACTTGCATAACTAGATAACGTATAAACCTTGGGTATTGAAATGCATATGACAATATTTGTAATAAAGGACAGGATTACATTATTTTAAGAAGCTTGTTAC
>NC_056745.1:1322391280-1322478780 GCF_019279795.1 Protopterus annectens | reverse complement strand
ACTCATGACTGGTTGGCAGTCTGACTTGGAGTTCGCTACTTTCACACTGTGTTGTTCTATCTGTGAGCCAATTTACAACCCACCTAGTGATATAGGGGTCAATGCCTAGTTTGGTGAGTTTATCAATAATTCCCGAGTGAGGAATGGTATCAAAGGCCTTGGCCAGATCGAGGTAGGATGTATGCATTGCCTTACCTTCATCCACAGCCCTGGTGACTGACTCAAAGAAATCAACCAGGTTGAGCAGGCATAATCTCCTTTTCACAAAGCCAAACTGCGTGGGGTCCAGAGTTTGGAAATTTCGTATATCTTTGTTAATCTGGTCTATGATGATGTGCTCCATAGCTTTACATATGAGACTCATCAGGCTTATGATGCAATAATTCCCAGTGTCTGTAGTCACTCCCCCTTTATGGAGAGGTATGACTGTAGCAGTGCGCCATTTGGTAAGGACAAAGGCTAAGGTGAGGCTGTGACTGAACAGGGCACGCAGATGTGGTGCATATTCTCTTTGTAGTTCATGTAGAATACAGCCAGGGATATTATTGGGTCCCATGGAAGCTGTATTGTTGACCTTGGACAATTCAGCTTTAACCTGGGCTGTAGTAATGCTGGGTGCTTGGCATTCTTCTGCTATTATGATTGGTCCTTTGGGGGGAGAGAGGGGTAAAGTTGGCATTGAAACTGTCAGCCAGTATGTTGGCAATATCTGTTGGCTCAGTATAGAATGTACCATTGTGCAGTAACTCAGAGCAAATCTGGGTATTGCCATGGAGGTTCTTGATATAACTATAAAAGACCTTGTGTTTGTTTTTAGTGTCTGCCACAATTCTGCCTTCATATCTGGCTTTAGAGGATTTGATGAAGGATCTCAACTTTTTGTTGAAGCTAATAAGGGAGTTTTTCCAGTCTTGGGACTTCACCTTTTTCTTGCAACAGTTTCTTCCTTCTGTTGTAGAGTTTATTAATGGCAGGGGACCACCAGATTGACTTCCTTTTTTTGGTAGAGAGCATATTGGTTCTGTTGGGTATGGCTAGTTCCATGCATTTATGTACATGTTCGTACAGTGCAATTAGTGTGTGATTCAGCAGTCATGCAGCTATTTTCCATTGGCATGGGTGTCATGAAGTTAGCCACCTCTGTTTTTAGGATTCCAAAGTCAGCTTTGGAGAAGTTTTTCAAGGTAGTTACCTTTGTGGGGTGTGTGGGTGAGATATGGATTTCCATGGTGATTAATTTATGGTCGGATCTGACTAGGGAGGGATTGATTATTGGTGTAGAGCAATGGTCACCCATGTTACTAATAACCAGGTCAAGGATGTTGCTTCCTCTAGTGGGGGGTCAGAATGAGCTGGTCTAGGGCATTGAAAATGATGAATTCCAGGAAGAGTTGGGTCAGTGTACTGGTGCTTGAGTATTTTTTTCAGTTGATGGAGGTGTAGTTGAAGTCTCCTAGAATGAGAGTGTTGGGTTGGACATTTATAGATTCCAGGGTGCTTAGGAATGTGGAGTGAGAGTCTAGGGACATGGTTGGGGACCTATAGCAGACTATGACCTGGATCGCAGTCTTACTCAATGTTAGCTGTACCTAAAGTTTCTCAGATGCATTATGCTGGGCTACTAGTCTGGAGGTGTGCATATCCTTTATGAATATGGAGACACCACCGCCTTTGGAGCTTCAGTCCATGTTTTGGGGCCAAAAGGTGTAGAATGAGTTATAGCCTGATAGCGCAGGGGTGCTTTCTGCCACTTTAAACCAAGTCTTTATTACAGCACAAATGTCGATGTTCTCCATTTGGAGGAATGCTTCAAGTGAGTGCATCTTGAGATTTAGACTTCTAGCTTTGAGCAGCATGAACCTCAGACTGCATTTATTTATAGCTGTTAAAGTGGTAATTTGGTCTTTGGAACACTGTCTAAAAAGACACTATAGGGGTGGCAAGAGGCTTAGCCAGTACCTGGAAATCCAGGGGTGACAGATGCAGGCCATCTCTGGCAAACCATTGAGGTCTGTCAGTCATGTTATCCCAAGCAGACAGATACTGGATCCCCTTAGAATGACACCAGAAACTTAGCCAATTGTTGAAGTCAATAATTTTTTGATTGTACTGCAGTATCATTCTGGGTGACAGTAGGATACTGCTCAGGGCTAGTGTCATACCTTCTTGGGCAATATAATCTGAGAGCTCCACCATGTCTCTTTTCTGGTAGTCCAGGGAGGTGTTTCTCAGGTCATTCACACTCACATGGACAATGACAGTCATACTTGTACTTGTTGTAGAGTGACCTGAGTGTATGTGTTATGTGTTGGATTCTGGCACCTGATAGACAGCTGACTGTTACCTTCTCCTTATTCAGCCTAGTGAGTGGGACATCTATGTGCCTCACTATTGAGTCACCTATGATTAGTGTATTTGGCAAGGTGTTTAGCTTTAGGGGCATAGGTTGAAGGGCACACTGTGGAGGTGAGCTGTGTGTCCTGTGGTTTGTGCTGTGTTGTGGTGGTCAAGTGTGTTTCTGTTTTGGAGGTCTCTGTTGTTTAGGTAAATTTCTATTGAGTGCCTCTACTAAGGTGTGTGTGTGGTTTGTGTTTTTATGTGAGAGCTGTGATAGTGAGTGTTCTGGAGGGCTATGTGTTCCATGTGGTGTGTACAAGGTGCTGACCTTCTCCTGACCAGCTAGTCCGGTCTTGGCTAGAGAGTGCATAGCTTCCAGTTTGGTGATATAAGTGCATCTCTCACAAGTCTGAGTGTTGGGAGGTAAGAGGAGAGGGTTGTCTGTGTACATGAGGCATTTGCTATATTGCCTCAGAATCCCCAAATGCACCAGGTTAATAGGAGAAAGCACAGAGAACTGCTCTTTAATCATGCCAGGAGGTGTGGTCATAACTACTAAGTACTGGAGCTATTTCCGTGAAGAACGACTAGTGCTGATGGCTCTTAGGTGTGCTATAATAATTGCTATAAAACCTGTTGAAGTGCAAAGCGATTAGGCAATTTGAGGTGCAAGAGAGAAAGGACTAGTAAGATCTAAGGGAAAAACTGAAGAGCAGACTGTTTGGCACCAGTAATAGTTTACCTCAGCTTGGTGCAAATGCAGGCTTTCAAACCAGAAAGTTGAAAGAGATGGAAAAACTGCCCAAACGTTCAATAAACTACAATTTCTGGGCCAGAAACCACTCCTCTTGTGATAGATAGGCTACCTAGTGCTTACCACTCCCACTGATAAGCTAGAAGGCTACCCTCCCACACAGAAAGGCTTGGGGGGATCAGAAGCTTACAAACAGTCCTGGATACAGCTAATCTGTATCTGGGCTAGACTAGTTACAGAAAAGATGGGAAACAAGCTTAGAACTTTTTTTTTTTACAGAAAAGCAGCTAAAACACCAGTAAACACAATTCAAATGCAGTGTAAGTTAGCACATTTGAGTGTGTATGATAGCCTGAACTGTTTAGAATATTGCATGATATATTTTACCTGAAGCACTTATTTTGCAAGACTTTGTGAGACTTAACTGGCTAAGCATAATTTCTAGGGTGGTCTGAAAATAAGTTTAAGTTATATGGTAATAGCAGCAACTAGGAGGTACATCAATAAATATATATATATCTATATATATATCTATCTATCTATATATATATATATATATATATATATATATATATATATATATATATATGTATATATATATAAAATGTGTGTGTGTGTATGTATATGTATGTATGTGTGTGTGTGTGTGTGTGTGTGTGTGTGTGTGTGTGTGTGTGTGTGTGTGTGTGTGTGTGTGCGCATTATATAGGGTGAGAGATTTACCATGATTTGCAGTGTGTTGACTCACTATAGTATAGATTAAATATTTAGTAGTGTATCTGTATATATCTAGATGGGCCATGCTGGACACTTTTCCAAAATAGCAAAATATGTAAAGTCTACCTACATAAAGGTGTAGAGGTAGATTAGATGTTCAGGGTAAGCCAAAGGTATCAGTGAGTAGGCATGGAAAATAAAAAACAGGCATTGTCTTCCCTAAAAGCAAGAAGAGGTGTTGAATAAGGAAAAGAGGGAACATGCGTTCATTCATGCACACAAGTTCTGAATATGGCTTGGTGTGCAAAAAACAAGCTTGAGGTTGGGATTGTCCTACAGATTGGGGCCAATGGATCAAGATAATGAATTAAACGTGGGTAGCCAGTGTAAAATAATTGTGAGTTATGAAAAGTGTGTGACACTTCACCTGGCCAGTAGTGGTTTATAACACCTACTGAACAACTTTTGTTGGTTAAGGTGACAACTGAGATCAGTAGCATAGCTAGGACAGGGCAAAGAAAGCAATTACCTTCAGCACAAAGTGCTAAGGGGCATGACTGGCCATCTGATCATCCATCTTCCTGATCAATCTTTAGTGTTTACCAATTTTTAAAATCTGGCATTGCATTTCCGATCAAACCAGAGAACTGAAGCACTGTGTGTGAGGTCTAAACTTTAGCAACTACTTGCTAAATTTGTAGCAAGCAGTTTGCAACAATTTAAAAGGAAAAAAAAAGATTTTTTAACCAAAACCTGAGCACAGTAGTGCTCTATGCAGAGTTTAAATTGTAGCAACAGTTTGCTACAACCTTAAAGAAAAAAAAAAATTTTTTTTACTAGAATCTGGAAAGGTGGTCAGTGCAGGGCATAGAAATGGGACCTGATTGGCCCCAGACACCTGACTGCAGACTTCTTTTTTTTTTTTTTTTTTGTTGCTCTTCAAAGAAAATGAAGAGCTGGGGCAGCAGGGAGGAGGCATGTATCTGGTCAAAATAAAGAGCTGGGGAGGAGGGGCAGCAATACAGAGAGTAGTCCCAGGCACCACTAAAGCCATCTGCATTTCTGACTCAGATGCCTCTATGGAAAGTAGCCGCAGGCACTGCTAAAGCCAGATGTTCCTATGGCTGAATGGGTTAATGAAGCCATTCTGCCTGAATAACTAAGATAAAGACACATCTGTCAGCACTGGCAACATGCAAGTAATTTTCATATCGGAAATTTTTGTGAATATGGATGATTGGTTAAGTCAGATATGTAGAGTATGGAAGGCCAACCATGGCATGTTAAGGCTACTCTTAGGAGCATTTAGACAACAGGCAATACTGTTTGGGTAAGAAAAAGATGGATTTCAAGAAACATAATGAGATGTGATAAACAAATCAATAAAGCAAATTAATGAAAGTTGAATGTAATTTTACCTGTCGATATACAATATGAATTTTTAAGTCAGTTATACAAGATGATATATAAGCAATAAATGCAGCTGAATAAAGTGTTTGTTCAGACTGGTGATATAGCACTGACTTAGCATAGTAATTCCAGGAGATGAGTACAACAGGGCAAGGGGAGTTTAAAAACATACTGCTTTACTGTGGCATCCCCTCTTCCTACCATGCTACTGCTAGCCTGCCTGAACATTTTGGAGAGGCAGGTGCAAGTTAAGTGGGAAAGGGACAGCCTGGGAGTCAGCAAGATTAAGCTGAGGTATTAGTTAGGCTAAAGGCTAAGGAGGACTGAAAGGATATTAGGAAGGGAGATAAAACAGAACATTAGCAATATAAGGACACATAGCTGCCACTCTATTATATTTTTGTTAAAACACGCAAGCAATTCATCCAAGCCCTGTGATGAGAGAAAGGTAGGACAAAAGACACGCCTAAGGTTGGGATGGTCCTGCAGAGGTGGGTGCCTAATGGCTTAAGATAGGAATTAGGTAAATATGATTGGCATAAAACTATGGTGAATTAAGTTGGCAGGGAATGCCCCACCAAGCCAGTGGTCTGGAAAGGCAACTGTTGGTTAGCCCCACGAGAATTTTAGTAGATTATGGAAGTCACTACCATAAAATACATATGCTGACAAAGCTGTCAAACACATTTGTCAACACTGGTGGGCATTCAAATAATAGACAACTCCATATTATTGCACATACAGATTATTAGCTAGCACAAGAGCTAATGAGTGAGTAGCCTTAAGATTCACCTTATTGTGCCATGACTAGCCTGGCCTGTCATTTGATGAGATAAATATTAAGAACCTTTAGCCAAAAAGCAAAAAAAAAAAAAACCAAAACGAAAAAAAACAAACAAAAAATGAGTATGGCAAAAGGAGTTATAGAAGGAAAGAGAAAACCAGAATGAAGAATGACGGGAAAATCAATGAAGTGAATTATTAAGAGTTAAAGCTGACTGTACTTCACAATGTGTGAACAATCTGAAAGCTAAATCAACAAATGTAGTTGAATAAAGTGTATAATCTGCCACTATGTTGTTAATAAACTGGTCAGAAGGCTCTAACTTTTGGTGTGGTTCTTTCATGAAAGGAGCATAATAGAACAAGCAATAGCTGCTTAGTCTGTTTCCCAGAATGAATAGGAAAGGTAAACATCATAAATGGCAATATTAGGAGCAGTGTGGCTAAGGGGAAAACACACACACACACACACACACACACACATATATATATATATATATATATATATATATATATATATATATATATATATATATATATATATATATATATATATATATATAAGGCAAGTTAAAGGTATATGCCCTTTTTCCCACTATAGTGTGATGCTGCAGTGACTAAATGCAGGAAATACATTCCATAATAAAGTATTTCACCATCTTTCTGGCTATAATTAGCAAGTGTATAAGCATCCCACAACACCCTGGAAATCACAAATGCTGTGACTACAGTAGACATGCCTGTCAAAATGCAACAAATCAGTGTATGTAACTATCCCTGGAATTCAGAAAGAAGAGCTGCATCCAAAAAGATATGTTTCCTGTGTGAAATTGCAGTTCAGAGGCAAGTTAGCTGCAATGAGGAAAACATCATTATCAGATGCATTTGCATGTCTCTGAATCTCCCTTAACTACCATGAGTGCAAATCAGTACTTTCCGTGGTAGTCAACAGCGGTGGTCTCCTCATTCACTGTTCTACACACATGCATACATTCAAACACACACACACACACACGCACATGCACACGCACACACACACACACACACACACACACACACACACACACACACACACACACACACACACACACACACATATCTCTTGATTGACCCTAAGCTGACAAACCTTCCCTGATGTCTCTTCTTAGTTATGTCCCAGTACCCTTATACTAATTAATTGAATTGTGATGCTAAACTTGTTGCTGGATTCACTTTGTAAGTAAAAAAATGTCTAATAATGTTTCACAGTGTTATGTTGTGTTCCTCTTGCCATTTAAGGAAACCTCCCATCCACAAGGACAGACCTCCATCCTTTTTACTTGTCTTTAGTCTTACAGGGCACTCCTGCTGTTGCCTCTTATACCTTTCAAGTCCCTTGTAAGTCATGGGCCATTGCAATCAGTGAATAATGTCACACATAAGAGTATGACACTTTCTATTATGTAAAAAATGCAGTCAAACTAACTGATGAGTTAGCATAGGGGGTTAAAGCTCCTACTTGACAAGCTAAGGGGCGCAGGATTTTAAATATACCTGTGATGATAGGAGGTACTGACAGCCATGCCAGAGAGAAGTAGAGCACTGGATGTATGACTTGTGCCTGCACAGCTAGCTGGAAGTTTGTAAATAACTATTTGTCATTTATATATCAAACTGATCTGTACAGATGCTTGTGCTGAAAATGTATTTCTGAGCTTTGCTTGTGTTAATTATGTTAAAACTTATCAACAGTGCACCTTGCTGAAATGAAGAGAAACGTGCATGTATTATGGTATCTGAATTAAATGTATATGTTTTAATGGAGGACACTGGCACAACAATGGTTAACCAGCTGGCTTATTTTAGGAAAAATAAAGGAAATGTAAATAAGTTGTTAAATCATTGAATGTCACCCCACAGTGCTGAGTAGACCTGGAGAAGGCAGGTCCTGGAGCAGACATTATCTGTTAGCTTTTGTAAAGAAGGGGGAAGTGTTATAAATGCTTCTGGCTCCTAGTGCCATACAAGCTCTAAATGTGTATTGTAGCAGTCTGCTAAATTCCTGTCTCAAACTTCAAAAGGAAATACTGTGAGAACTTAGATTCAGGTGACCAGATGAGGTCATTCTGCAAGTAACCATGGATATTATATTTGACACGGAGTAATCTCAGTATACAGAGTATTCTGTTTGGGAAGCCTGAATGGAAAGACTGCTCACATATTTTATCTTGCTTTGCCCAAGTAAGTAACTTAACTAGGGAACAGTAACATTTTCATAGATACATTCAGGAATATACTGAAGCTTAGTTTAAAGAGTGTTTTTCTTTATTTGTATGATTCTGTCCTTCAATGGTAATTTCAATATTTTCTATGATTTAAACTCTGTGGTTTAATGCAGATATATATTCAGTATTTTCATATTCTTTTATTATTTTTTATTAAATATATTTAAAACTTTTATCATCACTGGTTCTTGTAGAGAGTATCTAACCTTTGAGAGTACCTATATTTGTTTGGTGACACAGTATGGGCCACTCCGAGAGATTTAGCCATCTTGGTGCGCTACTACCATTTGTATTAGTATTAGTATTAATATTGCACAGTATAATTGGACACCATTTGTTAAGGGCCTTAGAGTAGCTGATTATAAAGTGTCTGGTGGTAGTGATAACTACCTTATATTCTGGGCGGAAGGGTGCACAGCAGGTAAACCTGTACCAGCCTTACCCAGGTGTGTGTGTGTGTGTGTGTGTGTGTGTGTGTGTGTGTGTGTGTGTGTGTGTGTGTGTGTGTGGAAACTAAATCTCTCAGTGTGTGTGTGTGTGTGTGTGTGTGTGTGTGTGTGTGTGTGTGTGTGTGTGTGTGTGTGTGTGTCTGCTACTTGGGGCAGGGACATGAAGCACTGGGCTTACAAAGAGGGTGCTAGAGGACTTGGCTTGGACACTTGGCTGAGGACCTAACCCTACAGCTGTATCAGTGGGGAGTCTTATCGGGGAAGTGGAGCAAGAGAGATATAGAGACATCCAGACCTAGGCTGAGAGTATTCCCTGTGTGCTCTTAAGGGAAATTGTACTTGATACAGAGAGGTCTGCATCTGGAAGTAGTGAATATATCTATTTGTATTCCAAGTGTATGTCCCTCATAACTGTCAATGGTAAGGATTTAGGCTCCTTGATTACTGGCCCAGCATGGGGATGACACAAATTGGGGCCCAGCACATATTGGCAACACTGATGGGTGTCGCAGTACCTCCCTTGCTTCAGTTTCATTTAGGGACTTGGGTAATATTTTAGAAGTGCCCCTAGTGTCCAGTGGTGATATAGAGGATTAACTCGCTGTGTGTCAATGTTGAAGGTATAGTGTTTTAATCTTTTCAGCTGCCTTTAAAAATGCTATATAGAGTATTCCTAGTGTCACGTGATCTCCCTTCTGCATGTCTTTTGTGTTACAAACTTTGTTCTATTACTTTTTAAGCACATTTAAGGCACAATATAAAGAGTTATTCCTGGTATCTAGTGCTCCCTCCCAAATGTTTCAGGATTTGCTCATTAGTCAAGGGGAGTTTAAAGGTGTTGCAACTCCCCCATTCTCTCACATTCACATATTTACACATACATGAACACACAACACACACACACACACACACACACACACACACACACACACACACACACACACACACACACACACACACACACACACACACACACACACACACACACACACTCCAACACTACTTGTCTGCTATATTCCCCAGCTCCTATATCTAAAGCAAACGTGAACATAAACTTTTCATTAACTCAGGCACTGATTACACTGGGAATCACTCAGCTGCATTAATGCCTTACCACAGGCATTTCTGTGGAGAGCCCATGGATAATTAGCATTGTTGTCTCCCCTGAAATGTCTCATTAGAATTTGCGGTAGGCTGCAGAGACAGCCCACTGCAGTGTTGTACCTCTTTTTGGTGCAGTACCATGGTATGGCCATCTCTACATTGGAAATAGTTAGTGCAAGATTTATACCAGGTGTACACCTCTTAATAATCTTTCTGAATTTAGCAATAACACATCAAAATAGCAATCACCCACATCTCTGATAACCGCAATGGCAATCACTAGAGCATTCATGGTGGGCTTACTAAATGCTAGAAGTACATGTCTAGAGTAATGTATTTTAGCTTGATCCTAAAAATAGCACTTAATGGCTGCAACCCCCATGCAGATACCCATTAAACAGTACTGTAACCTGCCACAAGCATCGCAAATAAGTGGCCACAAAACAGCTTGCTAGGCTTATCAGTGTTGCTTATTTTCTGTACTTATTACAGTGCCACCAGCCTTACTTGATATTTTTTTCTTCTTAATTCATGCCAATAGTACTTTTTCTTTTTTATTTCCCAACGACATGACCCACTTCCCAGTTCTAAACAACATATTTTTTTCTTTCTTCCAGGGTAGTGCTAAAATCCTGTACTCCTTGCGTTTCTTTAAAAAATTCTTCAGGCTTAGATTTTAACATAGAACCACCCCACTCACCTTTCTTGTTTGCCTTTTATAAATTACCATTAATTTAATCAATTATTTATTCAAGGGATGCATTACTAATAAAAGTGATTTCTCTGCATTTAATTTAACGATGTCATTGATCAAAATGGATTACCAAGTGAGAATTCAGTCATTGTAATGACTTTCACAGACTATCTGCTAATGTTTCTCCTCCAGATTTATTAATGGCCAATGTATAAGGTATGAACAGATGCAGCTATATAAAAGCATTGTTGAAAGTGCAAAATGCATATACAGCTTTATAGATTTTACAAACATACCTAAAATTATTAAACAAACCAATCTGCTTTACTGTCATTGGGAAGTAGTAAAAAGATAGTTTTCTTTTCCTTCATTGTAAAATATCACAAAATAACACTGATTTGCTGGTGATGATAAAGTAATAGAGTGACTTTGCGGTTTATGCGTGCAGCTGTGCACATAGCCACTGCATTAATGGGAGTGTAAAATAAAAAAAAGTTACAACTTGATCAACTGACCAGTTATAACTGTGCCAATAAAGGTACACACTAACTACAAAATTAGATACCACACATACCTCTTAACTGTCCATATTTTCACAGAATGTCCAGATTTCTGCCTACTATTTTTGGTCTGCTCCTCATAAAGTTTGTGATCTCCTGGAAAATCACTGAAGGTTGAATTTGCTAAATTATGACATGCATATGAGTTTCAGTCTTTATATTCATCAGAAAATGCATGGTAACATACATCCTGTTATTCTAGCAACTTTCAACATTTATCATGCAATATCTAAAATCTATCCTTATTTTTGGGACTTTGTCCCTACCATAATTTTGTCCTTTGTCCAGATTTCTTGTGTTAAGAGGTTTAGAGGCATGATTCCACATCTCATGTGGGCTAGTGTGGATACATAAACCATAAGGAAAAAAACATTGCAGAAAGCAAGCTGTACTCTATTATGAGAGGACTGATTTGACTGCAAATGTCTCAGCAAAATTTTTTGAAGTTTGCAAAACACATTTTTTCTTTTGTTTCAATAAAGCAGTTACAGTGTTAGATACTCTGCAATGTGGATTACATTTCATGTTAACATCCACAGAAAGCAATAAAATAATTAAAAATTATCCAGCAGACTAGCTTTTTCTGTCACTCTCTAGTTGTATCCTTCATGCAACTGTGATAATTCTCACAGAATTTAAAATCTAAGGCTGTTTGTGACTGATAAAACCAAGTCACTCATCTCAAGTTAGTAAAATTCATAGATATATACTAGGCTAATGACCACTAGGGTCATTATTAGCCTAGCCATGCAACTTAAATGTGACCCACAAATTATACTGGTGCTGATTTACTGATCATCTCTGTCCATCAGAGACTTTGTAACAAGACTAGGGGCAGTATTCACGAAGCCTCCGTGTAAGAGTTATAACTCATACACGGAGGCTGCAGTTAAACGGAGTGATGTCAGCATGGTCTGCATATTCATGAGAGCATGCTGAATCACACCTAAGGCTAACACGGTCCATGTAAGACAGTACGGGGTGTGTCCGTAGGCCGAGCCCTGTAAGCGGACAAGCCCCCAGAAGAGTAAAAGTGCCCAAAGTAAACACCTATGCCAGAGTCCATGGAAATGTGAATAAACACAACACAACACATGTCCCCACAGACTACAAACATAAAATGTACAAATGAACATCACATAATTTTTTTTAAATTGTAAAGATGTTTAACCATGAGTGCGCTCGTTTGCGCGGGCGTGCCCGTAGCGCAGCCACAGTTAGCAGTCAGTGGGAAAGCATATAAGAACTAAATATGCAAAGTAAGCCAAGAAGCAATAGCGTAGCAGTAGAGATATTGGCTGAAGAGCAGGCATTCATGATTCGAGCCCCCACAACACCAATTTTTATTTTTAGCAAAATAAGCACGAAACAAGTCCCTGACAAATATGTACACATAAAATCACATTTTATGTAAAATGTAATGAAATAGCCCATTTATATTGAAGAAATGTGAGGTAACAAAACAATAAAAAATGCCAAATGTACCCATAGCTGAGCTACAGTTTAACAGGTTGAGTGCATCTGCCCGTAGGTGAGCAGTGGTTTAACTGGTGCAAAATGAGTGCCCGTAGCTGAGTAGTGGTTTAACATGCTAAATCTATGTGTCCCTAACTGAGCTGAGTGTAATATGCGTGTTGATAGCCAAATGAGGCTTAAACCAGCGTACCCCATTTACGCGGAGCTGCGCACAGCGCAAACAAGCTAACCGACGGGCAACGTTGAGCAAGCCGTATCAAAACTGCCTTTACACAGACACACCCCTCAGCTTGTCTAGACAGTCATAAAAAATAAAAAGTAGTGGCCATGTTCGAACCCAGGATACTATACACCATAGTCAAGGTACTAAACCACTAAGCCATGACAGCAGTACCTATAAATGCAATAATAGCTAATATATAGGAATGAATACAAACTGGAGCATGACAATGCAGGTTTACTGAAGTTGATACAATTCCAAAATGGCCAATCACAGATATGTGCGGGAAAAACGGAATATATAAGCCCCATAGGCGGGAATACACAGCATAAACAATTGTAGAACTGAACTGCAGGCAGAATGACAGGAGTAGGAGAGGGTAGTTGCTTTCGAGCACAGAGGTGGGGTGTTGAGGAGACCAGGTACATGGTCTGGCTCCTAGTCCACAATCATGAGGCCCAACTCATGCAGGGCCAGGTCCTCTGGGGAGCATACAGGGCTGAGGCGTGGGACCGGTTGGCTCATGATCTCACCAGTGCCACAGGGATTCCAAGGACTGGTGAGCAGGTCCGTCACCACTATGCGGACCTGAAGAGACGCAAGCAGGACCAACTGAACCTTTCGATCAAGGAGGCCCGGCAAATGCCCAACACCCCACTACTGAGTAAGTTACATTTAATTATGTATGTAAGAAATTAAACTAGCTGATATTATGGAAATGTGTATTCCAATATTACTTCATTTATATTACAGCTGCAGGTGTCCGTTCTGCGAACCGCAGAGCCTATGGCAATAGGCTGGTGCGGTTGCACCACCAGGCAGGTCAGTAATCCACTACCAGTAACTGTAAAGAAATATAAAAGTATGACAGTCAGCAAAAGAGTGCAGTGTAGCCACTAAGGAATAAAATGTGCAAGTAACAGTGTGAAAGTGTTTGCAAGTATTGCTTGATTACAAAAGTGTGTTGTAGCCTGTAAGCCAAACAGAAAAATGAAAATGTCTGACATAAATTCTGAAATAAAAATGCCCCACCTGTAAGAAAATAGTACACAACCTGCAGCAGGCTGAAAAGTATAGCTGCAGAAGATGATGAAATCACATGTGTGAAATATATCCCTGTTGAAATACTGAAACATGACAGAAGTGAGACTGCTGGAAAGGATTGTAATAACTACAGGTAAAACATGTCAATAAAGCCTAGAAGTAAGTACCATCCTGAATAGTAAAATGAAAACAAGTGAGAGAGTGTGAGAAAGTGTCATGAATCCAGCAATACAGTAGTAATAACCCCTGAATAAAGTATACTGCAGTCAGTACAGAATGAAATGCATGTGAGAATCCAAACCAAACAGCAAAATCTGTTCAAAGTGTTGCTGCATCTGGAATGTGTATCCCAAAATCTGGATATGTTGCTCTAAGTCTGCAATATGCAGATAGTATGATTGCCTGATATACCAAACATCCACATGTCTACAGCTATATAAAGCAAATGTAGCAGGATGATGTAGCTGAACAAAGCTAGATATGAATGTGTATGAAGAACAATAAAATGTATATTGATGTTGCAGTAACAGTCCTATCACCAAGTTGAAATAGTTATCATATAGGAAACTGTAGTTAGAACAGTAGTGTGTATATATGTGCAGCTATTAGAAATGTACAGCATATGTATTGGTATTTGAAGGTGTTAATATTATTTTCTTCACCCCACCCTATAACCACATATAACCCATTCCACGTGAAAATGGTATGTACAATCACAATTAACACCCCTGGATGTTTGTCCTGTTGGGTCATATATATTTGCATTTCCGTTGATGCATCTGCCCTGTTCATACATCCAAACCTGATGGCCTGTTGCCATCAATCAACCCTGCATGTTGTTGGACTGTGTATTGCTGTTCAAATTATACATGTGTTATGCTCACTGTTCAATGGTGTGAATATCTGGGTGTTTGGTTAATGGGAATACTAATGCATGCTGTTACAACTAATTGTGAATGGTATTATATGTCACTAACCCAAACTGTCATGACATAATGCAAAACATAGGACGACAGGGAAGGCCGGTTCCAGCGGACCCACCTCTCCCACCTCAGCTGGTGAGTGCACCTGTCACTAGTGCCCAGTCTGGACCCTCCTCCGGTAGCCCTGTGCATCCTGCTGGTGGAAGCGCTGCAGGGGATGGGGCCCACCCCCCCTCTGCAAGTGTGGCCAGAGGAGAACCACCACTCACCTTCCGTAGCATCCGGACTGTGGTGCATAGGGAGATTCGGGACTCTGTTCTCGAGCCCCTATGCCAGCTTGAGGCACAGGTGGCACAACTTATGGGCATGCCTGTTGCCCAGCCTACACAGCCCCCAGCACAGCCCCATCCTGGGCAGTGAAGGAACAGTGGCAACTGCCTATGGGTGGGGATATCAGTTCCACTGTTGCCATCTGTGGGCTCATGGGCTCTGGATATCCAAACCTCCATCCCCGTCAATTGTGTGACCCCCCCCCACATGTGTCATACACCACCCCTGTATGCGTATTGTTTGTCTTGTCTGTTTACCTATCCAACCTACCTCCCCAGCTGTACCGACTTCCTTCACCTGACATACCACTCTCACCTGAAAAAAAAAAAGGGCACTCTGTACCCACAAAAAAATTATGCCCCATACATAGCTGCCCATTCCGCACACATGTCTGCTGGACATGGAAACTATCAATTACAATTGGCTGTACAACAAGTATTATTGTTGTCCTGACACCTCTCTCAGGGGTGGAAGGTTTCAAATGTCACACCAAATTACATACATATGCACAGATGTTGCTGATGAAGAAATGGGCATCTATGGGCCTTACCTACATCCCTCCTGCAAATCCCAAGGTTGTTTCTCTACTGTCTTACCCTCTTTGTGACCCCTTTTTCAACACTTTCCTGTCTCCCCATTTTCATTTCTTTCAAAGAAAATAGCGCGGGTGTGTGCAAGAGTAAGCACGTTTAAGTGGTTGTAAGCGGGTGTGCGTGGAGCTAAACACCAGTGCGCATGCGTGAGCTCCACGCAAACTGTGATAACCCGGTTACAACTGCTTAAAAGTGCCTTAGTCACTTTGATTGACAGGTCATGTACTCAGTTCAAAAGCAAAATAAAATCCCACTGTCAGTCCTGAACCCAGGACCTTGGAAACAATAGTCTGTATGACCTACCACTAAGCCATGACTCTTATACAAGAACATTGTGCTAAAATAAATATAACATGTAATAGTAGGGATGAATGTAAAGGGAATATAGGATGTGTAGTACCCAAAGCATGTCATGTAGAATTACTGTCAAAACTACTGGATTCCCATAATAGTAGTGTGTGAACAGAAACAGCCATACTAGTTGGTAGCTTGTAGGTAATAATGTCAGTTAATGTACATATATAAATGTATCTATATGTACACATATATATATATATATATATATATATATATATATATATATATATATATATATATATATATATATATATATAGTTGTAGGTGTCATTGTGCATACACACTTACTGCAGGGAACAGGAGAGAGGAATGGAGAAATGTGAATCTACAACACAGCCTGAATCATGAGAGAGATACTAACCTTTACACTCACAGAACAGTGTCCACAGCATACCAGCATGGTCCCTGTCCTTACAATCTGAAAGGGCAACGCCTATCTCACATACCCTTTTATAGCACTGACGTGAAATCACAGTGAGAACTGCAATCAGTATACAACTGGCTGTATGCAATTAGCAAATGCTGGCTCACAATTGGTGCAGAGGCCATCACATGGACCTATGCAGATACCTACAAAAGCATCCTGTACTAACACTCCACACATGCAATACATTCATTGCACTGTCTGGAAGCAGACAGAGGGAGAGAGACAAACTGAGAGAGAGAGAGAAAAAAAAAAACACGCTACACACTGTGACTCTAAGCTGTCAGCAGTGACAGTAGCAGCAGGAATCAGAAGCAGTGGTAATGCAACCAGCTGCGACAAACACAGGTAATGCAAAGTAGCAGGTTAATAGTGTGCATACTGTGAACCCTCCAAATGTGTCATAGGTCTGTATCTATAGGTATGTCCATGTGATATGTTGTGTGTACGCAGTTCCACCAAAAGGGGATGACTGTACATTACATGTCAATCAGTGTTAGGCCATGATCCTGGCAGCAGTTGTCTGTGCGTTGCCCTCAGCAATGGCTGTAGTGACTGCTTTAAAAGGTCAGCCAGGTTCAAAAGGCAGGATCAGCCCATCACAAAGGCACACTGGCTGGGAACAAGTGTCTGCAGGTACCTGATATCACTGCATATGCATCCCATACTACATAATTCCATAGCTTAGCAGACCAGGCCGGTTATGCATATGATGTGGTAGTTCCCAGGGTCAGTTGAGGTGCCTCCTTAGTGGTGTGGGACCACTGTTGCTGTATGCCACTGTCCAGGTACATATCCTGTAGTATGGCCAAGATAAATTATCAGTGTTATATGTGGTTGTATGTCCTCTTGGAGTGCAGGTAGCACACATCCAGGGATACCATGAGGTCACAGTGATGCTGTGTGTTCGGCTTTGCTGAGGGCGGCCCTCACCTGGACATGTGAGATGATAGGGAGGTTACATACAGCTGTGATAACTATTTCAACTGGTGGGGGAGAAGGAGGGGGGATACGTGCACCAAACCTGTCTGCAAGAATGTTGCCAATATCTGTGTGTTTGGTGAATGTTAAGTAGGTGTGTATTAACACACAGCATATCTGAGGCATTTGGTCCATATGTGTAACATAACTGAAGAAGGCCTTGTGGTTATCCATAGTGTTTGTGGCCATTTCCCTCCCAGAGTAGGCCATGGCCATTGTTATGAGGGACCATAGCGTAGTACCAGTGCTGACCACAGATGCCTTCCTTTAATGTGAATCTGCTCTGTCCTGCAGTAGCCTCCTGCTATTGTTATACAATCTGCCTCTGTCTGGGGTCCACTGGACAGGATGCCTAACCTTTGTGCATAGGGTCTGGGTTAGAAATGTGTGTGCAAGTTCCATGCAATCTGTGGCATGTCCATGGTAAGCATTTGCAAAGGGGTCAGCAGTGTGGGTTGTGGCTTCCACTGGCACAGGGTGCTGCATGGATACCATCTCAGACCTAACAAGTGAATAACTGTCTAATCACATACATATCAAAGTAGTCTACTGTGCTGGTGGTGGTGGTGGGATATGTATAACCAGGCCGAGTAACTTGTGTCCACATCACACTAGTGGATGGCGCCCCACATAAAGTACCTTGGGATGAACCCCCAGAGTGAGGTTGAGCATTGGACCTGTCAGTGTGTGCTGACCAATGGGGCATGCTACTATGTTGTGTGGAATGTGGCAGGTATTGTTGCACAGGTGTTGGCTGAGCACTGATATCTGGCCATGTACCTGTGTATCCACCACGACACACACACATGCAACATATGGGAGTAGTAGTATATCACTACACATGAGTATCATGTACAGTATGTGTGCCATATATTGCTGACATAGTCTGCTGATATCCTGTTTGTGTTCTCTTCCAGGGAGATGGCGCGTCAGTGTAATCCCACCTACTCTGCAGTGGAAGATGAGGAGATACACCAGAGCCTGGTGCGGGAGTATGACATCCTGTTTTCCCGCACCAGTCAGAATCAGCATGAGAGGGCTGCACTGTGGCAAGACCTTGTCCGTAGAGTAAATGAAATTGGCATGCATAATAGGACATATGAGCAGGTACGACATCACTGCAGTGATTTAATCAGAAGTGTCCGTCAGCGTGCATCAGATATCCACAGGCAAAAGGTTGCTACAGGAGGTGGGGTGGCCACACATCCCCCCCTCACCAGACTGGAGGGGCTACTCCTAAGTGTTGTGGCTCCAGCCCCAGAACAGCAACAGCAGTACACCTGCATCATGATGGAGGCTGGATCCACACAGCAGCACGACATGGAACGTGCAGGTAATATGCCATATGTACACTTGACTGTTCTGTACACTGTTAGTTTATGCATGTGTAAGGTGTGTCCGTGATATGTATCTGTCATCATAGTATGTAATTGTGCATGTGTGATACTGGCAATATCAGCAGCTGACGTGTGAAAGGCAACTGGTGTACTACTGCACTGTATCATATGCAATATCAATGGCACAGTTGTGCCCACTGACATTAATCTCATCATTTCTGCAGATCCCTCCGGGGTTACAGCAAGGCAGGCCATCCATGCTGGTGAGTGTGTTTAACAATACCTACAATAGTCCTGATAGTGCTAGTAACCCTAGTGTAACTCAGTAGTGCTCTGTGTGTATACTGCGGAGTGTGCATGTGTGCAGGTGTGCCTGTGCCCATGTGTGCATGTGTGCATGTGTGCAGGTGTGCCTGTGTCCACATGTGCATGTGTGCATGTGTGCCTGTGTCCACGTGTGCATGTGCGCATGTACACCGTACACGACCATGTGTGCATGTGTGCATGCGCGCATGTGTCCATGTGTGCATGTGACCACGTGTGCATGTGTGCATGTGTCCATGTGTGCATGTGTCCACGTGTGCATGTGTGCATGTGTCCACGTGTGCATGTGTCCACGTGTGCATGTCTGCATGTGTGCATGTGTGCATGTGTGCCTGTGTGCATGTGTGCATGTGTGCATGCATGCCTGTGTGCATGTGTCCACGTGTGCATGTCTGCATGTGTGCCTGTGTCCATGTGTGCATGTGTGCCTGTGTCCATGTGTGCATGTGTGCATGTGTGCATGTGTGCATGTGTGCATAAGTGCATCACTGGTAACAATGTCTGGAGACTGTAAACTGTGTTTCCTGTCTTCCTCCCACAGGTTCTGGTGCTGCTCTGGTGTCCTGCAGCAGGGAACCTGAATCTTGTGCCACAGGTACTGGTAACGATGACATTTGTGTAATGGTACAGGAAGGTGTGTCAGGGTCCACCATTGGTCAGCCAATTGACAGTACACAGCTGTCAACCCCATCATTGCGCACAGTCATCCTGCCAGTACATACTTTGTCACCGTTGTCCCTAGGTGATGGACAGGATACAGTGGGCATAGACCAGGGTAATGTGGTACCTGTGGCACATGCGTCCCCACACAGCAGCCATGGGCAGAGTCCTGCGATGGTACCACACAGACAGTTGCCCATGGGTTCTCGTGGGAGCATCCATGGGCGTACTGCTTCTGGCCGATGTGCCCAAAGAGGTCTGTCAACCTCAGCTATGTTTCGGACTATCATGCAGGCACAGTCGCGTATGGAAAGGTACACCAGACAGGGTCTGATGGAGCTGAGAGCATGTCGCACAGCCATGACTGACAGTATGTGTGACATGGCGGATGCTATCCGTAATTTCACCGATGTCATAGACAGACATTGTGGGTACATATTACAGCAGTTCCACAACCAAATGTCCATGAGCCAGGGTAATGTTGGGCGTTTGCGGCGTCGACGTGGCCATATGCCAGCAACAGCAGCAGCTGGCAGTCGGCGCAGATGACAACAGGCCCACACACACCCCCATAGTGCCAGCAGCAGCCCCAGCAATGCTGGGTCTGTACTGTCATTGGAACGCCCCAGGAGACCACGTGCATGTGGCTCTGGACAGTCCCAACAGGGACCTGTGTCCAGTCAACACACTCCCGCTTCTGATGACAGTATCCAGTCTGGCTTAGTACTGGATATGGTCCGTAGCACACCTGCCAGGCACAGGTACTGTGTCCGTGCCCACAGACACTGATCTGTATGACCTGCCAGGTGCAGTCTGTGGCTGTCCACAAACCCCTGTATATGGCAGCCATGAGGTGGAACTGTGTGCGTGCATACACACATGCAAAATGTTAACACCTAGGGTGACCACATACACGCACACACTGCACCAACACTGCCCCACCCTGTACTGCTGCCCCTCACCAACACACATACACACACATGTCAATTGGTGGTATCAGTGGCTGACTCAGGCATACCTAATTCACACCCTATGCATATGATGACACTGTGCCACCTCCTGCAATCTCCAACATCATTGCGGGAACAGGTAAACACGTTGCTGATGCACAGGGTGACTACATAGAAGTGTATTAGTAGTATCATGTTGGTAACAGTACAGTGTGCTGCTATGACTGTGTGTATATCCCAGCATGCCTGATGCAGTAACTGTATGAATGTCCTGAATTGTTATCTGCACCCATAGTACATACCAAAGTGTAACAGCTGCACATAATTGCATGCCGGTGGTAAGGATATCAACAGATAGCCGCATACATGGGTAGCACAGGGGGGAAGCTAACGCAAGTAGTGATATGCAATGGTGGACATGTACAGTAATGGTGTCAAGTTGCCCACAACGACTATGCAATGTGGATGTTTGCGCATGTAGATATGTGTGCAGTACCAATGTAATCCAAATCACAAATAACTATGACATAATATCACTTCTACCATGGGCATCTGCGCTGTGTATTCCTGGGTACATGTTGATAGTGCCTACATATTTGCATTGTTACTTACTGTTATTGTTACCCCTTCTTTGTTGTACAATGCACTACTTCCAGCCCTGCTTGCTGTAGCTTTGTTTGCATGCATGTTCGCTTGGGGTTCCCTGGAACACTGCTTACACCTGCAATGCAGAGTTACAGTGCTTCTGTAGACTCCTAGTGACATCTGCATAGCGTACGATACGTATGTCAACTTTACACATGACAGAACGTCACTGTCTATCCTGTACGCATGTATATTGCCTGTGACACATTGCACATGTCTTACCTGGCATTTACCCACGTGTGCAGTCATATATGCCAGTGCTATGAAACAGTAGCAGTACACCCACACATACACACCTTCAGTATGTTGTTCCCCATTGGCCCTATGTGTTGGTACTCACCATGGCAATCACACTACTAGGGTAGCATGTTCAAAGGTAACCTGTGAATCACCTGTATGGTCCAGTTGTGGTTTATGTGAGTCATGTGGCAATGTCACAGCTGCCACATGTATGCAGTCAGCCATCACCCTTGGCCAGGAATGTACAACACATGTGTGGGATGCCACCACACAGCCAATCTGGGGACTGAGCTCTCTGAACCCAGTAATGCCATACCCTGTCAGGTGGCATGTCATATATACTACATCCTGGACAAACTTCAACCCCAATCCCTGCTGCTACTATTGATAAAACCCCTGAAGATGTTTCTGATAGTTTTGTCCAATTCTTTACTGAGACATTTCAAGCCCTAGCTAGCCATCTACCTCCTAGCTCCCCTGGTCCTGAAAGTAGCACCCCTAGAAACCTACTTGCGTTCAGCTTCCAAACAGTCGCCACTTCACTTATCCGTACCTTGATTGAAAAAGTAAAACCCACTACACTTTCTGCTGATCAACTCCCTGCCGAGTACCTACAAAAATCAGCTGATGCTATTGCTTACCCCGTCTCAAAACTAATCAAATGAACCATGGTAGAATCTAAATTTCCCACCATCTGGAAAATATCCTATGTAATCCCACTTCACAAAGGAGGCAGCTCTACTGAATTCTCCAATTATAGGCCAATAGCTATACTCTCTCCACTTGCAAAGATTATGGAAACTTTATTCATAGACAATTCATGCACCACCTAATCCAAAATCGCCTTATGGCAGACACTCAGCATGGCTTCCGTCCTCATCACAGCACTACTTCAGGCCTCCTAGCCTTTACTTACACCATAAACCATACTTGCAACAATAATTATATATCCTCAGCCCTCTTTTTGGATCTTTCCAAGGCATACGATATGGTTGATCACCAACTTCTAATCCACACCCTGCAAACATTCTGTCTAGATACTGGAGCCTTCCACTGGTTTCAATCCTACCTGCATGGTCGACAGCAGGCTGGCCTCTGGCAGAACAAACTCTCTAACCTTCTACCTAACACCATCAGAGTACCACAAGGCTCTATACTAGGGCCCTTGCTGTTCTCCATCTTCATTAACGACCTTTATACTGTCATCCCAAACGTCAGCTGTATCCAATATGATGATGACTCTACTCTGATTTGCTCAGCCACATCTCCAGTAGAGTTATGGTCAGCTACCCAGACCACCTTTAATACAATAGAGAACTGGCTTTCTGAACATCGTCTGATCCTAAATCCCAAAAAAACTAAACTGCTGTTATTTCACCAACACGTAGGTCTACCGCTTTCACCTTTACCATAAAATCAAATGATGGCACAATAATCTCCCCTGACCCATCTACTAAACTATTAGGTGTCATCATAGACAATAATCTCAAATGTGACCTACATGTTAACCAAACTATCAAAACCATCAATAAAAAACTAGGGTCACTTTACAGAATAAAAGCCTTCCTAATCCCTCCAGCTAAAATTGCCATAGCTCGCTCACACCTTCTTTCAACCCTTCTGTATGCATCCCCTCTACTCTCGAATATGAACAAGAATGTCCTTAACAAACACTCAATTTGCTACAACCACATTGCCAGGTTTGCCACTGGGCTGCCTTTTAGGACACATTATTGCATCAATCTAAATCAGCTTGGTTGGCTTGAATTACCTAGCCTAATGCAGTATAACCAAACTGATTATGGCCTATAAAATCCTCTATAATCCGGACAATACTCCTGCACTTCAAATATTATCACCCCCTATAACAATCCTAGACCGCTTCGATCCTCTAACAAACTACTAATTCAGACTAGCAAAATTAATAACACAGCCGGTGATTCTCTCTTTGCAAACTCTGTAAGTAGATCCTGGAACTCACTTCCAGCTGATATTACCTTACTTTCCACCTTAGGTCAATTTAACACTAGACTCAAACAACATTTGTCACTTAACTGGCTATGTCAATGTATCAAGCCTGGCTAACTCGAATGTGTAAAATCTGTTAACCAGTTTACTGTGTAATTTAATTTAATCCTGACTTGTGCTCAGGACTAACTTTAACCTGTGGAACATGTTTAACTTGCTTACTTATGTAATCTCTGTAAATAATCTGTTTGTAATATGTAATGCTGGTATTATGTAATGCTGTATCTGCTTACCCTTGGAGCTTTTCTCCCCGGGCCTCCGCTGAAAATGGACATGCATCCAGACAGACTATCCCGGTCAACAAATGTAAGATAAATAAATAAATAAATAAATAAATAAATAAATAAATAAATAAAAAATATTACAGTGACTACAATACAAGTCAGACATTGACATGCACTGACAGCATGCTGAACACACTGGGGCATACGTGGGGACTCAGAATAGCATCCTGCCTGAGCATCACACACCTCCGCAGCTTGCACACAGGCATATGTTCTGTCGGAACAGAGCACATGCCACACATGGCACACACATCCCGTGTGCCACACACTCACAGCCTGTAGGGCTACACAACACACGTGCTACAGACGTGTCAGTTACCTGTCTTGGGTGCTGCACTGCGGTCCCACTCAACAGGCTGTATCTGGTGAAGGTCACAGTGATATGCCTCAGGGGCACTATGGTCCACCACAGAACACATGCATACAGGTCAGTCAGAGGCATGGACACATATGACTCACTCATTGACCATGCCAGTATGGTGGACCTGAGACATACCTCCCTGGACTACATGATAGGGAACATAGAATGGATCTCTCAGCATGTGGCACAGGCCAGTATGAGCCTGATCTTGGTTGCCAACATACCCTCACCAGGTATGCTACCACTATATGTGGGAAGGGTGTTGTATGTCTATATTATGCTCAGTCTCCAATGTCATTCATAGGGTATCTGCTGGCTGTCAATGTGTGCTTACATGCTAGGGAAGCCACAATGATGTGCAAGGGTCATCTTGCACGTGACACCCATGGCCCGATGTATATTGGCAAAGCTCCTTGATACACACATACTGCCTTATGCTGTAGGACACGGTTTACATAGCCACCTCCACGGGTATCACACAGGTTAGGACACTAACAGTGCTGCTACACAACAACAGCAGTGTACACTGCAAGATGCATGCACTGGACACTGTCCTCAGCACGGTGAACTGCAATGTCTGTGCAGTACCAGAGTCCTGGTTCATGGCTCACAGGTGTTACCCATCACTGACAGATTATGCCCCATACCATGCCTGTCGTCCCCTACACATGTAACACACATGGACAGGGGGGTGGTATCCTAAGGCACCACAGATACACACACCTCCAGGTTGTTGGCACAGCACAAAGCATCAGGGCCTAATCATGTGCAGCTAACAGTGTGTCGGACTGCCATCTGGTTCATAGCCTGGCACACACAACCCTCCCATACACAGGAAGACCACCGACCCTCCATAACAACACTGGCAATATGACAGTCTCAAGAACTGTCTTTATATGGCTGGACTGCATCCAGCCAAACATTGTGCGTGAGCATTACTGTAGCTACAACACACTAGTTGAAGGGTTCACAGCATGTGGTCACTGAATTGCAGTGGAATGACATGTTACCACTACCACAACAGGTGGGAACATGCAGCACCTGTACATCAACTACATGTACACTATATGGGCCAGACCAGATGTGTATCCCCTGCTGTAGGTATTTTACCATATACACCCACACTGTATAGACACATATCGTGTGTGGCCCCTGCACAGTAAGACACAGTCATATTGGTATATATTGCTAATACCATTTGTCCACTCGAGGCATGTGTCAGACATGGTAACTACTGCAGGTCACAGGTATTTATGTGTATGTGTCACACACATACATCATGTGTGCAATGCCATTGCTGGTTTAGGCAATGGCATGCATTGTTATGTACAAAGACCCACACAAGGTCATAATGTGTGACACAACCACACGTGGCAGTTGTGGGTTACCAAAACATACCTATCTGTACTTTGACAATGGTAATAGACACAGTAGCAGAGCGCACTATTGGCATTACTAGCCAACTTGCCCTGTTTGGCTGTGCTGATAGTGCGGTGACATCCCCTGTGTTTACTGGGGGAATATGCAGCATCTGGTGTATTGTTGAATTTGCCAAAAGGATCTGTTCTCTCACATTTGCATTTACACACACCCTACTACCCCCACACACACTTGCCATTTGCTGGATTCATATCCCTACCTAACTAAGTCACGACACACGAGAGAAACACATTAGCAAAGCGCACTATTCGGATTACTACATAGTTCTTCTCTGGCTGTACTTATAGGGTGCTGACATCATCAGTATTTTGAAAGGGTAATGTGCATCAGGTAGTGTGATCTCCTGATTGCCAAAACTAACATGTTTTTCATACAGAAACGCACACACACACACACACTCCCCACATCCAAACACACACACACTTGCAGGTTTCAAACCCCTACCTGAATATATTATGGCACGTGAAAGTGACGTTGTAGCAGGTTGCGCTATTCTGAATACTGGCAGAGGTATTTTCTCCAGCTGTATGTATAGGGTGCTGTCATCATCACTGTTTGGAAAGTGTAATGTGCATCATGTAGTGTGATTCCCTGATTTCAAAAAAGCACATGTTTTTCATACAGAATTGCATACACACAGAGTCCCCCCATCCAAACACACACACATGCCATTTACAGGTTTCAAACTCCTACCTAACTATATTATGATACTTGGGAGAGACGCATTAGCGGAGTGCGCTATTTGAATTACTGGGAGGTTTTTCTTCTCCTGCTGTACTTATAGGGTGCTGACATCATCAGTGTTTAGAAAGAGGAATGCACATCCTGTCGTGTGTTCTCCTAGTTGCCAAAAGGGATATTTCCTTCATACAGACTTGCACACACACTAGCTCCCTCCACACACACTGAGCATTTGCAGGATTCAAACCCCTACCTAACTATGTTCTGATACTTGAGACAGACGCATTAGCGGAGTGCACTATTAGCATTACTGGTAGGCTTCTTTTCTCCTGCTGTACTTATAGGGTGCTGACATAATCTGTGTTTAGAAAGGGGAATGTGCATCCTGTAGTGTGTTCTCCCAGTTGCCAAAAGGGACATTTCCCTCACAAAAAATTGCACACACACTAACCCCCCTCATCCAAGCACACACACTTGCAGGATTCAAACCACTACCTAACTATGTTATGACACTTGAGTCGGACGCATTAGCAGAGTGCACTATTCGCGTTACTGGGAGGCTTCCCTTCTCCTGCTGTACTGATAGAGTGCTGACATCATCTGTGTTTAGAAAGGGGAATGTGCATCCTGTAGTGTGTTCTCCCAGTTGCCAAAAGGGACATTTCCCTCACACAAAATTGCACACACACTAACTCCCCTCATCCAAACACACACACTTGCCATTTGCAGGATTCAAACCACTACTTAACTATGTTATGACACTTGAGTTGGATGCATTAGCGGAGTGCGCTATTCGCATTACTGGGAGGCTTCCCTTCTCCTGCTGTACTTATAGGGTGCTGACATCATCTGTGTTTAGAAAGGGGAATGTGCATCCTGTAGTGTGTTCTCCCAGTTGCCAAAAGGGACATTTCCCTCACACAAAATTGCACCCACACTAACCCCCCTCATCCAAACACACACACTTGCCATTTGCAGGATTCAAACCACTATCTAACTATGTTATGACAGTTGAGTCGGACACATTAGCGGAGTGCACTATTCGCATTAGTGGGAGGCTTTCCTTCTCCTGCTGTACTTATAGGGTGCTGACATCATCTGTGTTTAGAAAGGGGAATGTGCATCCTGTAGTGTGTTCTCCCAGTTGCCAAAAGGAACATTTCCCTCACACACAATTGCACACACACTAACCCCCCCTCATCCAAACACACACTTGCAGGATTCAAACCACTACCTAACTATGTTATGATACTCGAGTTGGACGCACTAGCAGAGCGCGCTATTCGCATTACTGGGAGGATTTCCTTCTCCTGCTGCACTTATAGGGTGCTAACATCATCAGTGTTTAGAAAGGGGAATGTGCATCCTGTAGTGTGTTTTCCCAGTTGCCCAAAGGGACATTTCCCTCTCACACACACAAACCCCACTCACGCACACACACAGAGCATTTGCAGGATTCAAACCCCTACCTAACTATATTATGACACTTGAGAGAGACGCATTAGCGGAGTGCACTATCCGAATTACTGGGCATCTGTTTTGCACCTGCAGTATTTATAGGGTGCTGACATCTTTATTTCTACAGAGGTATGTACATGTAGTACTACCTGTCAGGTGGGGGATAGCATATATATGCATTTGCAGCCACCTATGTCAGGGTCAGATATGCACAGTAGGGCAACAAGCCTAGTATTGACCTCTACACCCATATGTTCAATTGTCGGATGCACAATATTTGTTGTGCTGTTCTACTGTTTGCAGGTCTTTATTGCCATAGCATTCCCTGTTCCTATGACCAACTTGTGTATCTGTGGAAGATGTTTGCATATGACGGCGATCCACTATATCACTTATGTCTCTGTAGTCATTTACTGTGTGCACTGGGCAGATTGCTGTGTTGTGGTTGGTTCCTGGACAGACATGTACAAATACCAGATATGTGTGGCCAACTGCTAAACGGAGATATGGCCTAAGTGTGTGAGCATGCCCAGTTCAGCCTTTCCATGGCATGTTGTCTGACATATGCCTCATTTATCAAAGTGTGCGAGCATGCCCAGTGAGTGTCACGTTTATGGTTGTGTGTTGGGTGTCATGTTGTGTACTAACTGGCCAACTGCTTCGTGTCTGCCACAACAGGGATTATACTGTGCCTGCAGGGATTGCATGGGATACTTTGCAGACAGTTCTCAACTTACTTTCATAATGACCTAACACTGTAGTACCGTATAGTGTACTGGTTCAGTACTTTCACTGTGGTGGACAGTATCCTGGGCTTTAGTCCTATGACTGCTTGACATCTTCATAGTGAGCACAACAGACTGTGTAGGGGCCAGTTGTGCACATATGACCATGTTGCATTATGTTCAGATATGGACTACCTACACCAGGCTCATCCAACATTGCTAGTGTATTCCACAACATGGGTGGACATTGGCAAACACTAACAATGTTCCCTAGGCCATTTCTGATGCTCGTCACAGGGTGTGTTTGTCCTTCGACACACATTGTAACTGGGGTTTGCCATGACATATGTCATGGTTAGTATACTGTGCCTCCGTCTACCTCTGACATAACAGTGATACCCAGGGTTAGCCTGCCATCTCCCATCCACTCATCAGGATTCCTCCTGATGGGTGTCGATATGTGACTGTCTGGCTGACCTGTACCAGGAGTTTACTGATGAGTGGGGGTGCCTTCTGTGTTATGGATCATTCTGTACAGCTTGTCCTATGCATGTCAGTGCTGGGGTTCAGGTCTCTCACGTGCATAGCTCACTGCCATTCAGATTGTACAAGGTGCAAAATGTTCATTCATTCCAGGTTGGACATGGCTTCATACATCAGGCACAGCTTGCCTGTAGTTGGGCAGTATGGCGGTGTGTGGGGTTGCAGTTTGTTTACTCAGGAAACATATGGCATCTGTTCATGCTCTTTGCTACTCCTGGTGGGGTACTGTTGTGGACTTTACAGTTGATGGAGGTGTCTGCTGCGGTATATCCCACAGGGGCTATTGTAGTCACTTGTGATGCTGATGGAGGATGACTGCAGAGCCACAGTGAGTTCCCCTTATCTACATCTGCCAACCTTCATGTTTGGGTGGGTATATAGTATATGTTTCTGCAAACACTACAGCCACATGTTTGTCCAGTGCAGGATATCTATCACCTTTTGTACCCAGGTCTCACATTACATGTTAGGAACGTCATGGGTTAACACCTGTGTGGTAATTTGTGGGCACTTACTGTATATCCATGGTGGTTGTCTATACACAGTTCTGCAATTAGCTTGCTGACATGGCTATGGCTCCAGTTGTCTGTTTGTAGGTGGCCCTTTTGTGGGTTGCTTGTGTCAGCTGGGGGTCGGATATGGTGGGCTTTTTTTACTCCTCTGCATACATGTTCAGTCACAGTCCTTCCATGTTGGCCTATACCTATGGGACATATATACAGAACGGGGGGGGCCAAGACCAGGCCTTGTGGGATGCCACTCATATCTGCTTTGTAGTCTGACATGGATGCGGCATGTCTGACCATGTCAGTTCTGTCCTTGGTCTGGTTTGCAACCCCTCTACTGACATAGGGGTATATATTTAAGCTGGTGAACATATCCATACTGAACTCGTACGGTATTGTCTAGAAGCATGTGCACGGTCCAGCTACGCTGTGTGGACCACATTGCCCTCATCAATGACCTTAATGACTGCTTCAAATGGCTCAAACATGTTTAGGGGCAGGATCTGCAGTTACGACAGCCGCACTGTGTAGGGTCCAGCATCAGTAGGTCCACAATAGCCTTCTGTCTACGGTACATACTGATCCTTTCCATAGCTGTGCAGAACAAGCTTGTCAGGATCCTGGGGTGGTAGTTTGCAGTATCCATTCAGGCAACACCCTTGTTGTGATGGACCACTGTTGTTGTACACTGCTCTTTGGGTACATATCCTGTGGTAAGGCTGACATTGGGCAGTAGTGTGATTTGGCATTCCATTATTCTTGGAGTCCAGGTTGGCCTCAGCACAGGACACCATCACATACCTTTGCTGCTGTGTGTTCTGCTTTGCAGATCATGGCTGTTAGCTCAGCATCTGCAGTGTCAGGGGACCATCAGTCTGCTGGGATAGGTATTTTGCACTCTGGGGGGGGGGGTGTTTGCACTGCACCTGACAGGTTGTATGTTAGCAATATGTGTGTGCGTTTGGTATGTTGTTTGTAATATCTGTGTGATTCGGAGCATATCTGTGGATGCCCAACATGGTTCCTACCATCAGTTGGGTAAGCCTCGTGATTATCCTTAGTGTCCTGTATGTTTTGTATCTTCATAGGTTCATGGGTTCATACTAGGCTATACACCCTAGGCCATTAGTAAGCCTAGCCAGAGTGTGTGTGCCTTTCGCCACCCCTTGCTATGTTCTATTATGGCCATTTATGAATTTCTTCACTGTGCCTCTGTCTGGTCGTGACACAGTGAGGACCCCCAGTATACATGTACGATCATCCATCCACTTGGCAATATTCCTGTTGAGGGGTGTCAGTGAGGGGCTCTGCCTAACATGGATTGGGATCCTGTTTCTGGGTGTGGGGAGCCTCTGGGTTATGTAGGCTTCTGTCACTGCACAGACATCGATGTTCTCCATAATGGGAAGTGCCTCAGGGGCATGCATATTGCAGTTTACACATCTGGCATTGGTCAGCATTACCCTTATGTTTCCTACCACTTATGTTTTTTAGGGTGGTGGGTAGTCTTTTTGGCCTTGCCTTTATATGGCTCTATGGAGGTGGCAAAGGCCTTACCCAGTATCCAGACACACACTGGTAACAGGTGCAAGCCATCCCTGGAACAGCAGCATGGCTTGTCATGCTTGACATCTCAAGCAGACAGACATTAGACCCTCTTGGACTGACAGCTGTAACTGTGCCAGCTGTTAAACATGAGCATTCTGTGTTTGTACTGTGGCATCATTCTTGGTGAGGGTTGGATGCTGCACACAGCCAGTGTCATACCGGCCTGGGGTACATACTCAGAGGAACCATCCATGTCTCTTTTCATGTTGACCAGGGAGGTACATCTCAGGTAATTCACACCAGCATAGACATTGAGTGCATCATATTTCTGCTTGCTTTGGGGTGACCTGTGCACTTGTGTTATGTGGCATTTTGTGGCAGCCTACAGGCAGCTTACTCTACCCTTTCCCTTGTTCAGTCTGGTGAGTGGGACAGCAGTGTGTCTGCCTATACAGACACCTATTACAACTGTATCAGGCATGTTGTTTCTCCTTCTGGCCTGTGACTGTTTGGCACACCAGCTTTGCGTACTATTCATTGCATGTGCTATGTTTGAAGGTTGTGGTTGCTTGTGATTTGCTTTGGAGGCTTCTGTTGGTGTGGTGTGTTTGTAATTAAGGCCTCCAGGAATATTTGTCTGTGTTTATGTGTTTGGTTTACAGTTGTGGTAGGTCTATGTAGGACTGGGTTTGTGGTGTATGTGGTTACCTTCTCCTCCTGACTAGTTTTGACAGTACTGAGTTGGTGGAGCTCAACCTCTGGTTTGGATACATGGTTGCATCTATCAAATATATTTGTATTTATTGGGAGGGTGTTGTGGTTGTCTGTGTACTTGGGACTGGTGTCACATTGCCTCTGGATTCACAGATTCTACTTGTTGTGGCTGGACTTAGTGGATTGTATGTGTGGACATATGTTATTGCCATACTACTGGTCAGTGATTACCTCCCTTTTTATGTTTGCTCTATCATGTGGTAGCTTCCTCATTCTCTTGCATGGTTTGGTAATGGCTGGAGTCCAGCATGCCAGATGCCTGCGTGTATGGCATTTTGTGTTGTTGTTATTTGTGATTGCATACTCCAAGCATTCCTGGCTGTGTTCATGGAATGCCTGTATAACATGTTCTGTGGTGTGTCCCATATTCTGCACTTGCACATGGCCTTTCGTGGATTCAACATCAGTTTGGAGGGCTGCAACCTATGCTTTACACATGTTTTTCACTGTGGTATTCTGGCCAGGGACTGGGGTCAGGATGTGTATATCCAGTGTGATTGCTCTATGGTCTGGTCTTACTGGTGAGGGATACACTTCTCATCTTGCCATCCAGTACACATGTTGCTGATTATCACATCCAGTATGCTTACCCCTCTTGTGGGAGTGGTACATTGTTCCTGGGCATTTTGGTTTATGGATTCTGGGAACTTTTCTCCTACTGTGTTGGTGCTAGTATAATGCTCCCGGTGTATGTCTGGGTATTTTTAGTCAAGCAATATAATGTGGTTTGGGGAGCTTGATATATTCATGTATTCCGACATAGGCCAGGTGCAGTTCCTGGTATTAGGACAGTAGTCTGCAACAGGCTATATACTGGGAGGCGGTTTTAGCCATTGGTATTTGACCATGGCTAATCCATGCAGCTTCTTGTTGTGGTACCAACATGGGGGTGTGGTTATCCTTGACATTTATTGCTAGTCACCCTCCTTTTGTAGCCTGTTCCATGTTTTGCGGCTGTACAGCACAGCATGAGGTGTGACCTGGTAGTGTTAGGGTGCTGATGTGAGCCTTGACCCAGTTCTCTATTACAGGACTGGTATCTACATTCCCCATACTGTGTGCATTTACACTGCACACATCTTGCTGTTTAGACATCTGGCATTGGGTAGCATTACATCTAGGTTCCTATCCCTTGTGGAACCTATGAAGGTGGGTTTGTGTTTTGAGACTTACCTATTCAGGGCATGTTGTGGGTACTGACAGCCTTTGCCAGTATCCATGGGGCATGGCATGATGGGTGCACACCACCCCTAGCAGGTGGTGCATCATGTCATGCTCTGCATGTCTTCCCAGCCTGAAACACATTGGCTCCCCTTTGACTAACTGCATTACTTCAGCCAGTTATTGCACTTGATCATCCCATCATCATTTTGTGGCTTCATGCTTGGTGAGGGTGGATGTTAGTCAGGGTGCTCAGGTGTGCATATAGTACATGGTGTTACATTACTTAACACATGGCATTCATGCCTCAGGTGGCGCTGCAGGGCTGCCTCTGTCGGATGCGCATATTACACTTCCCTGTACATGTTTGTGAGCAGGTCATGTCATTTTAGGCATCCATGTTATTATTTGAGTGAGTCAGAGGGGGTATCATTTCCAGGGTTCCTACTGAGCCAGTGTATGTGCTATGCGTTGCCTCTTTGCCAAGGCCAGGGCATACTGGGCATGCCTCCTTCTGCCTACTGGGGCAGGCTCAGGTTGTTCCACCTCCGAGTCACGCTCTACCTGTGATGGCCTTGGCAATGGTGGGGGGGCTGTTTGGCCTGGCCCTATGCTGGTCCTGCTGCAGCTGTTTTCACAAGATCATATTATGTAGCATAGCACATACCATGACAATTTGGGTACATGTAGTTGGTGTGTACTGCAAGGCTCCACCAGATGTGTCCAGACAACGGAACCGTGACTTGAGCAGCCCAAACACACGCTCTATTGCATTACGTGTTTGTGCGTGTGCCTCATTATGGCGTTCCTGTTCAGGTGTGTGTGCGTTTCTGATGGGTGTCATCAGCCACGGCTCCAGTGCATAACCTGCATCCCCCACTAGGTGTCCGTGTGGGATGTCCCCATTGGCAAATATCTGGTACAGCTGCATCAAATGCCAGATGTGGGAATCGTGGTAACTCCCAGGGCAGCCAGCACACACATTCATTATTATGCCCTGGGCATCACACACGACCTGGCAGTTGATGGAGGGGAAGCCCTTGTGGTTAATGTAGGCCCTACCCCGCTCACCGGCTGGTGCTTTGATGCATATGTGCGTGCAGTCTATTGCACCCACTACCTCAGGGTATTCCGCTATTTGCTGGAAGAGACGCATATTGCTGGCCAATACCTCACGGGCATTGGGGAAATATACATGATCACCGACATGTGCTGACATGGCATCCAGGAACTGGTGCAGTACCCTGGAGGCTGATGCCTGTGATATCCCCATCATATCACCAGTTAGTCTCTGGAAGGTACCTGTTGCTAGTATTCTTAGGCCAACACATACCTTGGTTTCCACTGGGATGGGTTCCCCTCTGTTGGTTCTGTGTGTGAGGCGTGGCCTGCACAGCTCAACAATTTGCTGCAGGAGCTCTCTGTCCACTCTATAGCGCTCTACTATCTCCAGCTCATGTAACCCATGGTAGGTGACCCTGGGCCTGTACACTCTTCTCCGTCTCCTCACTGTGGGTTGTCTGGCACCATCTGCATTGTCACCACCCTCAGCAAGTCGCCTATGTCTCATTATGACAGCTATGGGAGGCCCTAACATTTCTGCTCTGAGTGAAGCTTTTTCAGTTTTCACTTCTATTAGCTTACTCCTGCCTTGCAGTGTCTCTTCAGAGAAACATACTGCACTACTGTTTGCAGAGTTTTAAGTGCTGGGCTGGGCTACTATTCTGTCTGTGTAATTGCCTGCTTCTAACTGTTTTCACCTGCTAGCTTCAGCAGTTATCCCTGCTAGCTTCCTATTAATTCTGTTGCTTCCTTTTTCCTCTCTGTTTCCTCAGGGGGGAGCAGCGTGCATACCAGCAGAAACACGCTCACAGTGGCTTACACGAGTGCACACATGCTTACACGGTTCAGAATCTGCTTATTCGCGTTAAAACGTGCGCACACCTGCGGAAACAGTGTTAAACATCTCCCAACACGCTCACACATGCTCAGTCTTCCTTACATGTGCACACACTGCCCTACTCGCGCTTCATGGCGCGCACACGTGCGCATGCACGCCCAGCAAGAAACTTTGGTGTAAGTAACAGTGTACACCTTCCATTTCCTGACTTTCCATGACTTATCTAGTGGCACACCTCTTTCCATGATCTGTGTCTGTCATCTGTCATGTTACACTGACCTCCAATGAACTGCATTTCTTTCTAAGATTCCCCCCCTGTGATGTCACCTATCTCCTACTCTATTCCTCCCCCTTACGTATCTCTTACACTACTCAGACTGTGCTCATTTCCTATGTGACTGTGAGATTCAGTATCCTAACCCTCATTTACATGAGATTGCCTACTAATGCTTAGTTACATGTCTTAGACTCAGCTTCCCCCCTTAGCAACCACTACACGGTGGCCATGTTGTTTTTGGTCTGCTGGTCCCTGCATTGTCATTCCATGTATTGCATAAAACCCACATTTGTGGGTTTATAACCTTCATTTTTATGTTTTATACAGCGCAGCCCATTTGCGCGGGGCTGCGCTGGGTTGAAACATCGGCGATCGACGAGAAAATGAAATTATATTTTTAATATTTTTGCATCGGGTTATCTTGCCAATGGCCACATATTTGGCCATTGGCATGCTGCCTGAGTCATATGCACCCTTTTTTTGGAGCTAACATGGCTCCGTTGTGGAATTTGCAGAAACGTACTCAGTTGTCAACTGAGTACATTTCTGCAAAACGCCTTTACGGACTGGTTTCTGCTTCGTGGATCGCTAATATACCTCATTTGCATACCTTTCAGCTGCAAGTGAGGTATTTAGCATGTCCACGCCCAGTCCGTGTAAGAGACGTTTTAGCTGGTCTCTTGCACGGAGTTTAGGGCTGTTCCTGGATCGTGAGGCTTGCATGGAGTGTTGTACGTCTCTTACACTCCATGCAAGCCTTCGTGAATCCTGCCCAAGGAGTGACTTTCTGATTATCCATTCATTGGTCCAAGTTTTGCTTAAAATGGGATAGGGAGGAACTCTGCTTCGCATGCATAGGGAGCCTATTCAAGAGAATGGGAATTCTCTGAGAAACATATCTGTCTCTTCAACATGTCCTATTTATGTTGCAAGCAAACTTTACCCCCGGGATTTAATAACGCTTACATGGAGTGTAAGAATAGTGCAGCCACTCCTGCATAGAATATGGCCACCGAGTGATCCAGTAAACAAGCCTGGGGATGTGCACGAGCCTAGTAGCACTATTCCTGCACGGACATCACTGAATAATGCTTATTACCTCATTTGCTGGTGAAAACAATGCAAATGAGATGAATTAGCGATTCAGGAAGCAGGCAGGCATCTGTGCAGGAATAGTGTTACCTGCAGAAATGTATTTGGCTACTAGCCAAATACATTTCTGCAAAAATTAAAGTGCTGACATGACAGCTGAAATAATAACATATATTATAATCTTTAGGCATGCTAATGGCCAAATAAATGGTCATTGGCATGGAAAAGTTTTGCAGAATTATAAAAATAAAAATTTTTTTTGGCCGATCTCGGCCATTTAAGCATAGGGCAGTGGCGTGCAAATGGGATCATGCCGAATATATAGAAAAAAAAGGTGAAAAGGCAATTTTAAGCGAAATCTGCATTTTGCCATTATAGTCTATGATATGCAGAATCAGAACAATTTCAGGGAACAGTAGTTGCTAAGAGGAAATGCTCTGGTGTAGTGCAGTAACTAGGGATTAAGGCAATGGGGTATGCTAATGAGGGAAATTTACTGAATCAAAAAAGAATCTAAGTGCCAAACTGCACTTAACCATGTAGGTGCTATAAGGCAGTAATGTAAGCAGGAGAAGCAGCCGACATGAAAAGGGGATGTGTCATGCTTGGTGTAAGCACATTGGAGCTCCACGGCTCCCAGATAAGCTTAGCTAAGCACATATAAGCAAGGGTGTGTGTCTGAGACTGTACTGACTTATTCCATGAAATGAAGAGCATGTTCGCATCCAGGGATGACCATTTTTCAGTGTTTATATTAGCTAAATAGGTTTGCTTGGTGCACACCAGGTCTAAAAAAAAAATGGAAATAGCAGGACTGTTTACATTTGGGGACCAGGTCTGTGCAGCATGCCCTGGGACTTAAAAAGGGCAGAAGCGGGAAGGGAACAAAAAAAAAAGAAAATAGCAGAATAAAAGCAATCAAGTATAAATTACATAGCTAGCAGGTGGAATGCATTATAGTCAGCAAATCATACAGGCAGCATCTGCAGCACAACAGTATAAACTATGTGAACACCTTACAGTCTGTTTTTTCCCACAAACTCTGCACCATTGGTGTACACATGCGGGGGAATTTTAACCGAAAACATGTTAGGGGCTACCATTGGTTTGATCCGTCAGTATGTGCTAGAGGCTGAGGGTGGTGAGGATGATAATGCTGACAACCACCACAAACCAATAAGGAGGAGAAGAGGGTTCAGACCCAGGGTAACTTTCCAGGGGCTACATGATCTGGAGATAGTAGTGCGCTACAGGATGGACAGAGACATACTGCAAATCATCAAGCTGTGCCAGCCTCAACCCAGAGCCAACAGAGGGGAACCCATCCCAGTGGATACCAAGGTATGTGTAGCCTTAAGAATACTAGCTACAGGTACTTTCCAAAGACCTACTGGGGACATCATGGGGGTCTCACAGGCATCTGCATCTAGTGTACTCCACCAGTTCCTAGATGCCATGCTATCACATGCCGGTGAGCACATTTACTTCCCCAACACCCGAGAGGAGAGGACCAGCAATACGCGTCTCTTCCACTGTGTAGCAGAATACCAGGAGGTACTGGGTGCGATAGACTGCATGCACATCCACATCAAAGCACCACCCTGTGAACAGGGTAGGGTCTACATAAACCACAACAGCTTCTCCTCTGTCAACTGCCAGGTCATGTACAATGCCCAAGGCATTATCATGAATGTGTGTGCTGGCAGCCATGGAAGCTATTGTGACTCCCACATTTGGCATTTATCATAGTTGTACCAGGCATTTGCAAGTGGGGGCATCCCATATGGCCATCTGTTGGATGATGCTGGCCATGCACTAGAGCCATGGATGACACCCATCAGAAATGCACACACATCCACACAAGAATGCCATAATGAGGCACATGCTCAAACCAAGATCATAATAGAGCATGTGTTTGGGATGCTCAAGGCATGGTTCTGCTGCCTTGACATATCTGGTTTAGCCTTGCAGTACCCTCCAGCCACATGTGCACACATTTATAGTATGTGTCATGCTCTACAATGTGATCCTGCAGAAACAGCTGCAGCAGGAACAGCACAGGGAAGGGCCACACAGCACCCCACCATTACCAAGGTCCCCACAGGCACAGAGCGACTCAGAAGAGAAAGCCCCTGAGCCTGCTCCTGTAGGCAGACAGAGGCATGCCCAGTATGCCTAGGCCTTGGCAAAGAGGCAATGCATAGCGCACACATTGACACTGTAGGGACCCAGGGACTGACACCACTCTCTGACTCGCGCACACACACAGTAAAGTGGATGACACACACATCACATTATCTGTAACTTACCATGTATAGGCAGTGTACTGTGTGCATTCAACATAGGCAGTCCTTAAGCACCATCCTCACAACTGCTGCAGGCACAAGGTAAGTCAGTCTTCTTAACAATAAATGAATGGATTACTATGTTTTGGTATCATATCTATGGAAATGCTGCATGCATGCAAGGGAATGGGGTGGCCTACTGGGAGTGCAGCAGACAACTGACAGCTATGTGGGACACCAGGAAATATCTACACAATATTGGCTCCCCCACACTATGCAGTATCATTTAAGGTGACAAATTCCACTGCAGTATATGTGGGGGGGCAAACTAAGGGGGGTTATAGATCACATGTATGGATGTCACTGTGGGGATCTTATACTCACTCCCAAGTCAGCCATAGAAAACCATAATGTCTGCCAAAGGCACACAAATGGTGACAATGATGGAATACCCCTACAGACATACACAGTGATTTCACAGCAGGCCTTGCAGTAAGACTCTCTGAAGGGTAAGAAATCTGAAACTCAATTGTATGGTATTACAATCTTACTTGTGGTCTCTAGTGATATGCCTCTTCTCCAAGACAGGGCACAATACTATGCTAAATGGAACCAAAATGTAAAGCCAATATCAGCACAGTCCATGCAATTGTGTACTGTTGGCAGGTGTGACCACCCCCCCACATCCATATTCACATAGAAATGCAGTAACATGTAAGTTTGTAGGGTAATAGCAGCAGAGCACATATTGCCAGGGCTGTCTCAAATCAATATGATAACTTGTTGCATGTCCACAATATGCAGGGGTCAATGAGCTATGTATATGTGTGGGGAATACTTGTCAGGATGTAGCTAGAAACTTCTCATGGCTGTTGTGTCCTACTGGTCTAGGTACAGTACTGTGGTAGATGGGGCCATCTTCCATGAAATGCAGTGCCAACTATATTGCATGCCAGCTACGCATACAGTGGGAGTTGTACACACTGCCCAGATGTCAATATCCATTACTGCCGGGAAGCAGGATAGGTCATGTACAGGGGGCCACACATATGAACAGTACACAGGCTGGAGTTACCTACATAGTGCCTACCATATGTCACAACTGTATAGACCTTTTGCAGAATGTACACAGGTTTGCATCATATTTGTGGTGTCTTTATTCTACAGTAGTGGTTGTCTGGCAAATCACTGGCAAACCACGAAAGTCTAAAGTCAGAAAATATTGATGGATTGTAGTGTCTCAGACTTCATACCCTATAGAAAAATGCATGCTAATGCTAAATCTGTTATTGTATCACCCTTCCAGGTTTGTAAGGCCAATAGTTACAATGGTCTGTATATTTAGGCCTTTGTCACCCAATTACTCATGGCTTTGTCCAGATGTCTGGCTCACATATATAGAGAGCTATGGTGCCTAGTAGCACAGCAGGGTGTTCTGTTACTTACCACTGTCACCCCAGGGGAGGATCCACTGCCTGGCAGCCTGGGAACATATGAGTGCCAGAACGCACTGGCTTGCTACAGATGGCCTGCAGCAGTCTCATGTTGCCTACAGGCCTCTGGCAAAGGCCCATGCCTCACCCATAGTGCCTTTGTAGGGAATGTGATGGGGTCCATACTACCAACATAACACAGTCAACAAAATGCAAATTTAAGGCGATGCTGCTAAATGGTAGTAGCATACCTATCAAACTTGTAGAAGAAGAAATCTGGACAAAGCCATACATAATGATGGGATAAAGGCCCAGCTATGCAGGCGCATTTGAAATATTGCTCTCATAATGTTAGACAGTTTATAGAATAACAGAGGAGTTGTGAAGTAGCAGGGATTTCATGAAGGGTTCGAAGTCTGAAACTCTAATGTTCCCTGAGTGATTTGCAACAAATGTTCTAGAAAACCACAATGTTAAGGGAAACCAATCAGATATATGAGACATGAATCTGAATAATCTGTGAGAATTTCTACAGTTGACAGGTATGGCCACACCAGGATATGATCTGTCAGGTAAGAAGAAAATCTCACAACCAGGAGATCCTCAGCCAGCATATCACCAAAGTGCTGGACCTTTTACACAGCTTCAACAGTCAATTAGCTGCAGCCACACCTCCCAATTGGCCGGATTGTGCAAAAATGTCTAGCCTGTACCGCTTTAATATAGGTCTGTGCATCATCCTTCTTGTATTTCTCTGGTAAATAACTGTGATGATCCGATTATATCTGTCAGTAGGTAATGACACAATACAGTACAGTGTCAAACATTACATATGTCAGAAATGTCTGTTAAAGCAAACCCTGTCACTCAAGCAACTCATACATTGATAAGAGCAATAATTACAGTATCCCCCATGTTTGGCCCATTGTTTCCCCGTACTGGCAGCCTATCTCCAGATATCTTGCACAAACAGGTTGCAAGGTATGGCTGTAGCACACAACACCCCGGACTGGAGTACAACTATCCCTGGAATGGATTCCCACACTTACTATAGAAGGTAATACTGAGCATGCTCCTACATGTAGAGAAGTGAAGCCCATGTCTGAAACCACATCAGTTTATATATCTCTGTATTGTGCAAATGTCTTTGCATACACACAGCTATGTAAACCTAACTGTCTCCACAAACACACATCAGACAGGATCACCCACAGCCAGCTGTAGGTGGCACATATGTGGTATATCTGCATCTGTTGTGTGTGATTTACACACACATATATATGGACAACATATTACAATATGTCAAGCATACACACATATAGACATGGGGAAGAGAGGAACAGACAGTGAGACACAGAGGGAGACACACACACACAGAGTGAGTCATACACAGGGATACCCTGAAGAGTGATGTCCTGCTGCAGACAGTTGCATACCAGTTGTAAACACTGGCATGTGCCAGCATGAAGATGAGATTCATTGTCTGATCGTACTGAGGTGGGGGTTGAAATATCACATTACCTACCTTTGTGTGTGTGTGTGAGTGTGTGTGTGTGTGTGTGTGTGTGTGTGTGTGTGTGTGTGTGTGTGTGTGTGTGTGTGTGTGTGTGTGTGTGTGTGAATAAGTGTTTTAGTCAATTCACACCCAATACACCTCCCATTGCCCTACTTCACAATATCTGTTGGACTGTGCTCTGCCCTATAAGCTCTGTGGTGTGTATGATAACTGCATAACACTATAGCACAAATAACTGTTTAGGTAAGAATTATAATCTCAGTCATAGCAAATGTGAAAGTGTGTGTGTCTGTACCTGTAGGTTAAAGGTTTTGAGCCCATTCATACTCAGTACACTTCCCATTGTCCGACTTTATCAGTTCTGCTGATGTCAGTCACTTTAGAAGTACCTTTGGGCAGCCTTCAGCTCTGTAAACTCTGTGAGCTCTGTGGCACATGCAATAACCGTGTAACACTATAGTACAAATAAGTAATTAGGTAGGGATTCTAATCTCAGTCCTGGCAAATATAAAAGTGTGTGTCTGTGTGTGTGTGTGTGTGTGTGTGTGTGTGTGTGTGTGTGTGTGTGTGTGTGTGTGTGTGTGTGTGTGTGTGTGTGTAGGTTAAAGATTGGGCACTTTCCATTGCCCTACTTTAGCAGTCCTGCTGATGTCAGAAACCTTAGAAGTACCTTTGGGCAGCCTTCAGCCCCATAAGCTCTGTGGTAGGTGCGATAACTGCTTAACACTATAATACAAACAACTAGTTAAGTAGGAGTTCTGAGCTCAGTCCTGGCAAATGTAAAAGCATGTGTGTTTGTAGGTTAAAGAGTTTGAGCCCGTTCACACCCAGTACACTTCCCATTACCCTACTTTAGCAGTCCTGCTGATGGCAGTCACTTAGAAGCACCTTTGGGCAGCCCTCAGCCCTATAAGCTCTGTGGCACATGCAATAATTGTGTAACACTGTAGTATAAATAACTAGCTAGGCAGGGGTTCTAATCTCTGTTTTAGCAGATGTGTGGGTGTAAGTGGTATATGTGTAGGTTAAAGTATTTTGTGGCCTCTCTCAACCAGTACATCACCCATTGCCATGCTTTACAAGAGCCGGTGATGTTCCTCACCTTAGAAGTAGTGGTAATTAGATAGGTAGGGGTTCTATTCTGAATCCTGGCAAATGTGTGTGTGTGTGTGTGTGTGTGTGTGTGTGTGTGTGTGTGTGTGTGTGTGTGTGTGTGTGTGTGTGTGTGTGTGTGTGTGTGCGTGTGTGCGTGTGTGTGTGTGTGTGTGTGTGTGTGTGTGTGTGTGTGTGTGTGTGTGTGTGAACCATATCCATTGGGGGGTTGCAATTATTTGCTATCACCCACAAAGTACACATACCAATGTCAACTTTACAGAGACCACTGTTGTCATCCACTGTAGAGGTAGCTGTAGACACTCTGCAGCCCTATAAGCTCTGTGCCACATGCAATAATTATGTAACAGTATGGTATAAATAAGATAGGTGGTCCTTCTAATCAGTGGATATCAATGACAAACACACTCAACTAGGCATCAACCCATATATAACTAGATAACTTGCAAACTGGCTCACATATAGAACCCACAGTGTGAATGCAGTGGACTCCATGTCAGAATGTTGACCAGACATGAGTGGAGTCCCACAGGGTTTGGTCCTGTGTCCCCTCATATTTGGGATCCATACCTCTGAAGTCTAGTCCAACACAAAGGGACTCTAGCTGACAATGTTCGCAGATGACTGCAAGGTGGGTGCTATTATTACCTCCCCACGTGATGTTGACATTCTACACAAAGGCCTCACTGAGACCTATGACTGGTGTCAGAACTCTGGACTTTAGCTCAATGCCAGAAAATGTGCCACCATCCCCTTTGGGAACAACATGGTTCCCATGAAGCAATACATTGATGGTAGTCCACTGAACACTGAAATTGTTATAACAGAACTGGGAACACAGGTTGACAGTGAGCTCTCTGTTCACCACCATAGTGCCACTTTGTTCAGAAAGTCCTTCTATGTGTCACATCTCCTGACTAAGGGTGTTGCATCTAGGAAGTGAGAGGTCATTGTCTCCCTGTATTCTCCCCTCATTAGGCCAATCAATGAGTACAATGGCCCATTTGGCATGTACCCCACTGGATACCTGCAACAACTGGAGAGGCCGCAAAAGTATCTCACAAAGAGGATCTTAGGCCTTAAACACTTGCCCTGTATGGACAGACTCCAATAACTCCAACTATTCTCTGGCTCGTATTGGCTACTTAGAGGCAATCTCTTCCTGACTTACACAGCCATGTCTGACCCAGCTGTGTCAAGAATGCTACAGCTGAAGAAACCAATCCGTCCACACCACATGTTCTAGAGACCTCAACCCAATTTCCACAATCAACAGAACTTGCTGGAGGGACCGGTTCACAACCCAGAGACTGCCCATGGTATGGAATAGACTTCACATACATGTCAAGCAGAGCACATCACTGTCCCTCTTCAAGAGAAATCTGGATGAGTGCATGAGAAATAGAAATCCCACCCCGGGGATCACTCCAGTGGCTATACTTGTTAAACACACTGGGGGACTATCGTTAGGTGGCACGATGCCAGGTTATTCCCATGGGCTAAGCCTGTAAAGGCTGCATGGTCATTCACCTAATACAAACCTATGAAGCTGTGGACCATACATGGCAGGGTGTACAGTTCACCATCTCCGGCCACGGACATGGGAACCGGTCCTGCCAGGGGTCTCACTAGCACCACCAGGCCCAAGACCAGATGCAATACTGCTTCCTGATGATAACTGCTGTCTGCTGGATCTGTATCCCTGATGGGACCAGCCAGGACCACATGTTCATGGCTAGCTACATTGTGGTGTGGACAGCACTCCCCCTTCAGTAGTGCTGTTGGTACTGCCACTACAGGAGTGTGAAGGTGTATGGCCCCATAGACTCTCAGCTGATGTTGGTGCTGATCTATGTCCATGTGGCTAATGCCAATTTCCCACCACACGCTCTAGCACAGACATGCTATGGTCAAGGATTGCCAAGGTCTCACCCCACCGTCTATTCATGACCTCAGTATTTTGACGTGTGGCCTCAACCAGGTCATGTATGTCACCATGTAAGCCAGAATGAGTTGCATCCAAGACCCTAAGTATTTGTCTGGTGTTGCATTCACCACATGCCTGTCCATCCATGACAGCTTGAAACATGCGTCTGGTGACACCTGCTCTGGCACTTGTGACAGCAGCTTGATGGGCAGCAGTCCTCCCTTGAGAACCCTTGTCCATCTGCCTGTGTGGGACCTCACCTGCACTCTGGTTATGGTTAGAGGCTACACTCACTTGCTATAGTCACCACACAAGCCTGTTCCATGCCACCACATGCCAACTGTCCATTATCTGTGGCTGATGGGGGTGGGGTATGTGTGGGCATTGTGACTGTGTGTGGTGACATTGTGGATGATTGTGGGATGCCAACTGATGGCACAGGTTCAGCCCTTGACAATACCACATGTGCTCCACTATGACCACCACCATTGTCAGAGTCTGCAGAGGCACTGACATCAGACTCTGAGTGGGAGGGACCACAACCATCATGTCCATCTGTGAGGGTAAGACAACATTTGTAAATTAATACCTGCACTGTAAGGTTTGCTGGTACACACACACACACACACACACACACACACACATACACACACACACACACACACACACACACACACACACACACACACACACACACACACACACACACACACACACACCACACACACATGGACACACACAGATACATACAGGTGGTGTGGCACAAAGGCATTACACAGACCTCATAATAGTCAACTGGGGATATTCACGACACAGTCAGACCACAACATACACACTCTGGACAGGCCCTTAACATCATGCAGTGCAGCCCTTTCCACTTAATGTTACTACTAATATAAACCTCTGGATTATGTGAGTAGTGTCAGTAGGTGATGGGCCTTCACCTAGCACACACGGCAGCCATGTACACATTGCTGTTCACCTGTATAGCACCGTGCCAACTCCTACAGAATATACCTCTCAATTGTACAGAATTTTGATGAATGTCTAGATGTGTGGCTCATATTTTTGGTCTGTTCCTCATAATTCCTGTGTTTTTCTGACACATTACTGGGATGATCTGAAGATTTGCATCACTAATTAATGACATGGTTTGAATTTCACACTTCAACATCTGCAGTACATGTATGTTAAAACAAAACAGGTTACACTAACAACCTTCTAAGCTTACAGGGGATATAATAAGTGTACAGATCCTTGTTAACATGCCAGGTTTTTCTGATATATATATATCATGTGACCACAGGTATCATGTCATGACATTTTCCACCTTTAATATGACTTATAACCTGTGCAATCCAGTTGAAGAACAAACACATCTATTAGGGGTAAGATATAGAAGGTGAAATATGTACAATAGGCTGGTTACATGAGTATGCACACCCTTAAACTAATACTTTGCTAAAGCACCTTTTGATTTAATAACAGCAGTCAGTTCTCTTGGGAAGTTGTCTATCAGCATGGCACATCTCAACTTAGCAATATTTGCACACTCCCCCTTGCAGAAGCCCTCCAACTCTGTCAGATTGTGAAGACATCTCTTGTGCACAGCCCTCTTCAGGGCACTCCACAGATTTTCTTTTGGATGTAGGTGTGGACTGTAGCTAGACCATCCCAAAACATTGATTGTCTTCTGGTGAAGCCATTTTCTTATGATTGGATCTTTGGTTTGGGTCATTGTCATGCAGAAATGTGTAATTCCTTCTCATCTACAGCTTTCTATCAAACACATGAAGATTTTGGGCCAAAAGGGACTGGAATTTGGAACTGTTCATAATCCCCTCCTTGGATAAAGGCCCATTTCCAGCTTATGAACAGTAACCCCAAAGCAGGACACTGCCAAAACCATGCTTCACCATGGGGGTGGTGTTTTTTTGGTGATGCACAGTGTTGTTATTGTGCCAAACAAACCTTTCGGAATATTGGCCAAAAAGTGCAACCTTGGTCTCATTACACCATAACACATTTTCCCACCTGCTTTTGGGTGACCTGATGTATTGTTCTTGAGAATTTCACCAGATGTGGATTTTGTTCTGTGTGAGGAAAGGCTTCCATCTTCCATCCCTATCCCATAGGCCAGATAAGTGGAGAATATGGGAGCTTGTTGTCACATGTAGTACACAACCAGTACTTGCCAGAGTTTCCTGCAACTCCTTTAGGGTTGCTATAGGTCTCCTGGCAGAACTTCCTGACCAGTTAGGATCTTGTCTTTTCAACACATTTGGAGGGATGTTCACTGCTTTGCAATGTTAATGTTGCCCCATGTTTTCACCACCTTTTGATGACTGTCTGCACTATGTCCCATGGTATATGCAATGCTGTGGAAATGTTTTTGTACCCTTCTCCAGGATGATATCTTTCAAAAGTGAGATCCCTTTCCTGCTTCTTGAGCTCTATGTAAACCATGGCTGTTGCTGTATTAGGCAGCTGCATAAATGTCAGAAAAATCCTGGTAGGACAGCTGAGTCTTATTTGCTGTCAATCAAAGAGTCTCTGTAATTAATGGCAGGTGTGTACCCAAGAAGACATAATGCTGTAATTATAACGAAAGCTGCTTCAACACAGTATTTGCTTCAGTGTGTGCACACTTATGCATCTACCTTCTTGTATGTTTTTCATTTGTTATAATTGTTCCCTTAACAGATTTGTTTCTTTTATAATTGAATTGTACAGGTTATAGGTCACATGAAAGGTTGGAAGAATTTGGCAATGTTTTATTGTGCTCTCATTTTTGTATATCACAAGTACCTGGCATTTTAACAGGTATGTGTACACCATTTATATGCACTGTATAACATTAATTTATAAAATATGTCCCTAGTTTTGGGCCTATGTCCCCCCATTTTGTCAGTCTTTTTCCAGATTCCTTGCAACGACAGGTAGTGATGTATGCTACAAATATGTTACATCTCCTGCAAATAGGCCCATGTGATGACCACTGTGATGCAATGCAGTTAACCCCACCACAAGTGAACATGCATATATCGCAATATGACTGAGAGTAACAGTTGTGCGCATGGTAAAATGCATGACTTTAACATGCCTGGGGTACTGGTTAGCCACAACAGGACAGTCCCATACTCACTGGCTTCAGGCTGCTGTCCCACATCCAGACCACAGGTACCTATGTAGTAGTGGGGGAGAGGTATTGTCAGCAGACTCATATTTAGCATTGGTACAAGATGAATGCTACTTTTCTGCACATGCACAGTACAAGCTCTGATAGTACAGTACACATTTTGCTGTCCTTTACCTTGGATGTGCATTTGTGTGCATTACTAAACCCAACCCACAAATGCAGTTTGACCTCACATATGCATCTAGATACTCTACAGAAGCCAGTACGACTGCTACATGATTCAATTGATGTGCACTGTGGCCTTACCTGGACACTCATTGCCTGTTGGCTGGGTGCCACCCACCTCCATAACTAGTGTTTCTTGTGTTGGCTGGTGTGTGAGGGCTACCCCAAGGTTGGCAAGGAGCTCCTCTGTTGCCATAAGTAGGGCCTGTGTGGCAGGACTCCCACCTGTAGCATTACAGTCCCTGGCCACGGCAACAGCCCTTTGCTGGGCATGATGCATCAGGTCAGTTACATGATGCCTGATATGATCTTATGTGTGGCCATGGTGGCCGATATTGTTCACCCTGTGGACAAGCTCATCCCAAAGGGCAGTCCGCAGCCGCAGATCCTGTTGGCTACAGCCAAACAGCACCCTGTGGTGCTGGATGATAAGGTTAATAATAGCCTCATTTTAAGCTGCAGAATACTGAGGCTGATGTACACATGGCATGTCACCTGGAAGACATAAACAGGGAAACACATTACAGGACCTCATACATTGATGAACATCCTTTACAGAACTAAACATCAGCATTGTTTATCATTAGCCAAAACATACAACCACATCATATCCCTGTCATCTATCATCACAGTATGAGCTTGCATTGCCCTTCTAGTCCTGATGCATCATGTTTCCCCCAATGAGAGCCAGTAAATCTCATAATCCACCATTAGGGGGATGACAATGGCCATCTTCCTTGCAGAGGGGATGTCAATGATGCTCAGGCTTTGCTTGAGTACAGTGTGTAATGGAGCTGGTAGCATATGCCTGAATTCATGTAGGCTGCAGACAGGGATGTTATCAGGTCCCATGGAGACTTATTTTGTTGCCTTTGAGTAGGCATTATGTACCTACTTCCTGATGATGAGGAGAGGGGTGCGAGTGCTGTGCATATCCACCTATACTGATGGTGGGACAGGGTGGGGATGTTTTCCATTAACCTGTCTGCAGCGGGATGGCTATAGCTATGCTGTGTGTGTATGTGGTGTGATTGACCACCAGTACAGGGACTGAGATGGCAGACATATGTGAAGACAGCCTTGTGATGGGTCTTTGTGGATGTGTCCAATTTGTACTCATAGTTAGCCTTACAGTGACACACCTGTGACCTTATATGCTTGTTCAGACAAAGGTTGATCTGCTTCCAAGTTGGTGCCTGCATCTAATTGTCCTTGTACAGCCAATATTGCAACCAATTATGTGGTTTGTGTGTTGCTGCTGTCCACCAAAGGGGATTACTCTACCTTGGTGGAGGCAGGTTCTACAAGCCAGGTATTGCTGAGTCCATACACCTATGTAGGTGCTTATATAGCTGTTTGTAGTAGGCATGGACACAAGATCATGACACAGTTGAACACCACTCCAATTTCAACCAGATAATCATGCTTATTCTAGTACCCATGTCTGTGTCAAGGCAATGCAACAATCCGTAGCTGTGGAAATCTATGTCTGTTGGATGCACTGAAACTAAGATTACACACGTACAGCATGTATAGCTTATTTACCTGACCTTTTGTATCTCATGTCTGCTGTTTTGAGGCTTCCAGTTACACCTACTCATACATACATGTGCACAGGTAATACCTGATATACATTTCTGTTATATGTCAGTATGGCACACTGTATTTACACTCTTCCTGCTTAGTCATACCTCTCAACCTGTTATAGCAGGACATCTTGAGGACGGCAATTTTGCTTACTCCTTCTTACCTCTGCTTACACCCATGATAATTCCTTTAGAAGAAAAGAAAAAGGGATTATAGGAAAGTGGTGAGAAAAGGGCATGCAGAGGGAAAAACAATATGAAAGGCAGCTAGGGATGTGCAGGATGGGTGTAGTGAAGGCCCATAGCTGTCCATTTGTAATACAGCAACAGCTGTGCATTTTATATGGGATTTGGAGGTGAATTTGGACACTCAAACTGAGAGAGAGAGGAGTGAGGACAGCAGAAATGTGCTCTCAAGCCAATTGGACTGGATTACGTTTCCAGTGGACACCTCTGTGAAATGAACAGCTATGTATGGGGTGAAGATTGTTTTTGGGACAGCTGCCCTTTTTCCTTTATTAAGGTGAAAGTGGGATGTTGGGGAAGGATTGGAGGTACATCTGGGGAGGTAGGTTGGGCAGGGAAACAGACAAGACAGATAGGACAGCAGACAGGGGAGATATATGACACATGGGGTAAACTCCTTGGACAGGGAGGGTGTTGGGAATCAGAGACCCATGAACCCCCATATGGGTACAGTGGGACTGACATCCCCACCTTCAGTCGGTCATGACTGCACCTTCACAGCCCCAAAGTTACACCAGGTGGCCCTCCTTCTTGTGCAGCTGGCAACCCAACTCAGAGCAGATGACACTGTGCACCATACCCCTGAAATGACACCAGATGACGGGCTCATCTCCATGACCACCCTCAGGTGGTGCAGGGCCTGCAGGAGATGAAGTTCCATGATGGGTCCCAGACATGCTGGGGTCCAGTGCCATGGCCAGATGGGGTGGGACAGGTGGATCTGCTGGGATCGGCCTTCTCAAATGTGCTATGATGTTGAGGTATTCCAAGATATATTGCTTAGCCATGAACAAAACATTTCAATATTAGATTTAAAGGCATGCATGGGTGTTCAATTAACCCAAAACAACAGATGTGAAACAGTTGCATAGCAAATAGAACACATGCATAACTGGAACAACAGTAAGAACTGTAACAACATGCCAGTAGCAATGTCAGCAACAAGCCACCAACAATGTTATGTGAACAAGGTATGTTAACATGCAACCAATTAATTAGATGAACAATAATGTAACATGTGTCCCAACATCAGGTTTGGTAATAGCATACCCGTAGTATATGAATAATAATTGGTGATGCAGATGAGGGGTGGGAGGCGAAGAAGAAAAGTCCATTAACAACTGCATAGGCCTCTATTATTACAACAGTACTGCTTAATATTGTAGAGGTCTACCCTCACTTTACAACTACCTATGGCCTACCTGTGACATACCCATATTTGTGAGGTGGGCCATGTAGATGTCATTCTATACAATGCTGCCCACACGGTGGCTAACTGTCAGGTTGCTATCAACCTCAGTGCACAAGTCACCTCATACCTGATTGCATGCTTAATACATTACTACTGTCATACTTAGTGTGGATGACATCTGCCACAGCAGGGGGAGTGATGGCTCTTCTGGCATTCCATTTGCAGTAATGCTTCTTGTACCAATCAGAAATTGGGTGACTGCCTCTTGGGGGATGACCACATCAGTAGGGGGATGTAAGACAGTGGGCAGCTTGCAAGCATCCATACACCTGGTCAGCCGCAGACCACTGCTATTATCATGTACCTCAGATACATATATCTCAAACAGTAGAGGCCCCCAGACAGATCCTTGAGGTACACCATTGTGGATGAATCTACTATTAGGGGTGGGGTCTGCTACTTTGACTGAATGGCTACTGTCATTGGACCAGTTAGCTACCGATCTGGTAACCTACAGGTTGGTGCCTAGCTGTGTAGCCTTATGCATCTTGTCCACCTGGGGAATAGTGTGAGAGGATAGGGCTAGGTGAAGGTAGGCATTGTTCACCATCTTCCCCACATCCCTATGGTTGTTGACCACTACAGAGAGGTCAGTCAGGTTTCACAGGTCTGATCTACCTTTTACAATACCATGGTGTGTGGACCCAGGCATTTTGATGTTGCTGATGTCCCTGTTCATAATGTCCTTGATATTGCCTCCCATGCCCTTGCAGAGCAGGCTAGGTAGGCTGATGAGCATCATATTGGCTGGGTTGGTGGATTGTTCCACCTTTGTGTATAGCAGTGACAGTGGCTGTCCTTTTTGCAGATGGGATGACACCAGTACTCAGGCTGTGGTTGACTACAGTGCAGAATGGTTCTGAGCCCATGCCTGTGTTCATGTGGGATGCAGCCAGGGATGTTATCTTGAATATGGAGACCTCTGTGTGTTGCCTTTGAGAGTGCATTACAGACATGCTTCCTGATGATGAGGGAAGGGGGAGCAGGTTCTGCACATGTGCACCAATGGGGGGACAGGAGGTGGTGTTTACACTTCACCTGTCTGCAGCCGGTTGCCTATATCTATGCCATATGTGCATGTGGTGTTACTGACCACAACTACAGAGCAGATTTGTGTGTTGCCTCTGGAATTGCAGACACATGTGTGGAAGGCCTATTCATCTGCCTTGGTGGAGGTGTCCGATTTGCACTCAAAGACAGCCTTAGAGTACATCACCTGTGCCTTTATTTGCTTGTACAGACCAAGGTGACATTGCTTCCAATGAGGCACCTGTTCCTTCTTGACCCATCCAGCACTTATTTCTACCTATTATGGTATTTGTGCATTGCTGCTGTCTACCACAGGCATTTACCCTATCTTGAGGGAGATTATGTTGCCCTGTCAGGTACTGCTGAGTCCATACAACTATGTGGGTGCCCACATAGTATTGTAGTGTGGGCTTGGACACTGCTGTTAGTTCCACCAAATGAGATGTTGATTGTACAGCTACTTCTACCTGCTCTGAAGGGATTTATAGTCATTTGTGTACAGTTCATTCTGTTTGACACTGTAAAGGGGGGGGGGCAGGGGAGATGGTGACCTGAGCAGTGATGGCTATGTGGGCATATAATATCAAGGGGGGTGGCACTGTAGGAGTGCTACAGTGGCTACTCATGTTGGTTAGGACCAGGTACATGAGATTCCCACCTGCCATAGGCATGTTAACCAGCTGCTCCACTGCATTGCCATTTGCAAAGCTGAGGAATCTATGTGCATTCATGTTCAGGTGGCATAGGTCAGGCACACTATCGTTGGGGTTTTGAAGTCACCCAGGAGCAGGGTAGATGATTGAATCCTGACAGTTTCCAGCAGGTCCCAATAGGTGTGGTGGATGTCCATAATCATGTTTGGAGGCCTGTAGCTAGCTATGATTTGAGTTGGTATTTTGTCAACTGTTAACTGCACGTGGGATGTCACCCATGTGGCATACTGTTTGGCCAGCCTGGAGGTGTGTGTGTGTGTGTGTGTGTGTGTGTGTGTGTGTGTGTGTGTGTGTGTGTGTATGCTAATGTTCAACACTCCACCTCCTGTAGCTTTGCGGTCCTCCATTTGGGGTCTGCAAGTATGATAGGATGAGTGACCTGACAAGGTTGGTGTGATCTCCACAGCTAAACAGCAGGTGTCAGTGACTGCACAAATGTCAGTATCCTACAGGACAAGGTAAGCTTGCTTTGACATGGGTGTTATGGTAAGACACCTAGCTCCTGTTAGAGCATGACATCTGCACAAAGGCACACATCAGTGGTGGGCAAAGGCCAGTAAATAGTGTATCTTTATGAATCTAGCTGAAACACACATATTTGCCAGCAAAGGCAGTGTCACATTCACAGGTGTACTCTGCAGGATATGACATCTGACAGTGAAATGTATGCTAATTTGTTATGACTGCAATCTCTGGTTGCCAGTGATGTGCCAGACAATACACAACTGTCTGAGGCATTGACCACAAATATAAGGCAGACATGTGGTCAGTCTACAACACTCTGCACAGTTGGCAGGTATGGGCTCCATATATCACATACAGTTCATCACACACATCTGCACTTGTCATGTAGTATGCACATACTCTGTGTACATCTATTATATTTGTAAGACAAGCATATGTATCAGAGTAGCAGTCACAGGTGACATATGAATAATTACAGCATCCCAGGTAGCTGGTCTACCAGTGACACACTCAGTATTGGACAACAGGGACTCCATTAATAGTCATACATAAGCTGACCTTTACTGGGGTGAGTCAGGGGTGAGAGATGTGCTCTATGTCAATGTAGGCAGGGCAAGCAGAAATGGCCAAAGGTGGTGGACATCAGCATGTGAGTCAATCAGGTCTTGTTGTAGCCTAGTGTTTAATGTCCCATTTGACATCATTGCATCCCCCCTTCTGCATTCCATTGCATGCTTACATGACTGACATACCTGTTATAGTGCTCAGAGGTTACCTCACAACAATGCAATTGGTTAGGTTTGTGTAGTCACAGTCTGTCTTTGTGTTGATGGGTACAGACCTGTGTTGCATAGGCAGCAGCTCATGATTAGGTGATGGCCTGTGTGCCAATCGGTGTCTCCCACTTGCTACTTGCATCCAGAGCAGCTGTGTTGTCTTTCCATTTGCTAATGCCACAACAACACAGTGCTATAATAAAGACCTTCGTGTGGGCCTTGCCCCTTTCCTTTTCCTGTGTGGAGGACATTATGGAGGTGTGGGGGCTACAGCTTCACAGACAGAAGGTGGGAATACATCTCAGAAGAGGACATGTGGAGACAGCCCAGCAACATGGGGAACAAAGATCCAGAATTGGGTACAGATTGTAAGTCAGTAGTGCTGTTATATACATAAAGGTTGCTAGTTTAACAGGGTTCATCTGGACATACATTTTCTGTGTGACTTGATGTTTCAGAGTGATATATCTCTGACATACCTCTCTACTGTCTTAATGTCCACAGACTGCCCAGGGGTTCACCTGTTATGTTTGGTCTGTTCAAGCAAAAAAACAGCGAGCACTGCTGTAGCTGCCAATTTCTTTATTTACTTCATCCTGGTACCTCGGCCTCACAGGTCTTCAAAGGAATAGGTCAATACAATCCCAGCAGCCCTTATATATTCCATCTTCACATCAATTAACATTTTATTTAGTTGAATAATTAATTTATTTCCTTGAATAATGATTGAAGCTTAAAGCTTAAAGATGTACCCCCCCCATACTATACACCATAAATGCATTAATATATTAATATAATAATTATTAATACTCACAGAGCGACTTAAATCTAAAAACGGCATTCTTTTTACAAACATTTTTTTCAAACACATTTTTTTCACATCCTTTTAGACATTCTATACCATTGTTACCATTTTCTACAACTGAATGTCACATATGAAAAAAGAAAAAGCATTGAACCTCCCCTGAAAATAAGTCTACTATAAATAAACCCAATTTAATAATATCAATATACTACTATTTTTTCATACATTTTATTACAATTTATTTGATTTTATTTTACTTTAATTCCATCCCCAACTTCAATCATCACACAGCCATTATTATTCTTCGTACATCTTAAATATTAAATATAAGTTCATGTATCCAAAATACTATAACTCCACCTAGCTTGTCAAACCTATTCTGTGCTGTAAACCTCACCAACTAAACTGACTACCTACATCCCCCAATCAATATCCAAATTGAGACCCCTAGGATATAAGGTGCCCAATATACTATCAATTTAGTTTCTAACTTAATAAGCCTCCACCTGAATTCATCCCCTCCCAAACTACGACCTTCAAATGGTTGTGCTAACACACTAAAGAAAAAACTATCTGTGTTGCCCCCATGGGTGCCACAAAAGTGTTGAGCCACTGGACTTTCCATCCTCCTATTTCTTACATCTCCCAAATGCTCCAAAATTCTCAGTTTCACCTTCCTTCTGGTCTATCCCGCATACAGTGCTATAATGACGGCCTTCATGTGTGCCTTGCCCCTTTTCTTTGCCTGTGTGGAGGACATTATGGAGGTGTGGAGGCTATAGCCTCACAGACAGTAGGTGGGAATACATCTCAGAAGAGGACATGTGGAGACAGCCCAGCAACATGGGGAACAAAGATCCAGAACTGGGAACAGATTGTAAGTCAGTAGTGCTGTTATACACATAGAGGTTGCTAGTTTAACAGGGTTCATCTGGACATGCATTTTTTGTGTGACGTGACGTCTCAGAGCGATATATCTCTGGCATACCTCTCCACTGTCCTGATGTCCACAGACTGCCCAGGGGTTCATCTGTTATGTTTGGTGTGTTCAAGCAACAAAACACTGAGCACTGCTGTAGCTGCCAGTTTCTTTATTTACTTCATCCTGGTATCTAGGCCTCACAGGCCTTCAAAGGAATAACTCAATACAGTCCCAGCAGGCCTTATATATTCCATCTTCACATCAATTAACATTTTATTTAATTGAATAATTAATTTATTTCCTTGAATAATGATTGAAGCTTAAAGCTTAAAGATGTACCCCCAATACTATACACCATAAATACATTAATATATTAATATAATAATAATTAATACTCACAGAGCGACTTAAATCTAAAAATGACATTCTTTTTACACACATTTTTTTTCAAACAAATTTTTTCACATCCATTTAGACATCCTATACCATTGTTACCATTTTATACAACTGAATGTCACACAAGAAAAAAGAAAAAACATTGAACCTCCCCTGAAAACATTCTACTATAAATAAACTCATTTTAATAATATCAATATACTACTGTTTTTCATATATTTTATTACAATTTATTTGATTTTATTTTACTTTAATTCCACCCCCAACTTTAATCATCACACATCCATTATTATTCCTCTTACATCTTAAATATTACATATAAGTTCATGTATCCAAAATACTATCACTCCACCTAGCTTGTCAAACCTATACTGTGCTGTAAACCTCACCAACTAAATTGACTACCTACGTCCCCCAATCAATATCCAAATTGAGACCCCTAGGATATAAAGTGCCCAAATATACTATTAATTTAGTTTCTAACTTAATAAGCCTCCGCCTGAATTCATCCCCTCCCAAACTACGACTTTCAAAGGGTTGTGCTAACACACTAAAGAAGAAACTATCTGTGTTGCCCCATGGATGCCGCAAAAGTGTTGAGCCACTGGACTTTCCATCCTCCTTTTTCTTACATCTCCCAAATGCTCCAAAATTCTCAATTTCACCTTCCTTCTGGTCTGTCCCACATACCACGCACACAGTGGGCAGCCACATCCAGTGATGTAGACCACACTACATGAATCACATCTAAATTCATTCTTTATCAAAAACTTCTTCCCATTTATTGTCCATCCATCAACATTTTCCATTTTGTCACACATTTTGCATGCACCACATAGGAATGCACCTTTCCTAATTACTACATCACCCTTGGCCCTTGGTCTCAACAACTCTTTTAAGTTATTGAACCTAACATAAGAAAAAATTACTCTATCCGGAAAAAAACGTCCCTACTATTTCATCCCTACAAACCACAGGCCAAACGTCATTAACTTTAATACTTCAGAAAGGGGAGAACATTTAGTCACAAAAACCAGGGGCTGAATACCATCCTTCCCCACTTCATTTTTCCTCATAAACTTCTCATGTCCAGTAGAACAACTATATTTCCTTTTGTGACTTCCTTTCTAACTTCTTTAATGCCTCACCTATTGCCCTTCTTTGTATCCTTGTTTTAATAATGTTTTCTTAACCATATGAAATTCTCTCTCCAACACCCTTTCATCAGATGTATTGGTCATAATTCTCCTAAACTCACCATATGGAAGGGATTTAATTAAATGACCAGGATGTGCACTGCCAGCTTTCAAAAAAATATCTGTTGCCATCTCTTTATGAAATGCTCTGTACTATAGACTACCCCTTTCATTTACATAAAATTCTACATCCAAAAATTGCATTTTATCCCTACTAGATCTATAAGTAAATTCCAAACCATATGTGTTCCGACCAAGTAGCCTCATGAAATCAGCAAATTCACTAATTTCCCGCTTGCACACAAAAATCAAATAATCTATGAACTGTCTAAACATAACCACTCTGTTTTTAAAAACACCTGTAGTATATACAAACATATTTTCAAAATGTGCCTTAAACAAAACCACATATGATGGGTAAAATGCTGCCCCCATTGCTGTCCCTTCCAATTGCAGATAATAATCACCATCAAAAACAAAATAATTATGCATTAAAGCAAACTCTAATAACTGAGAGATGTAAGTGGCTTTCGGTCCTTCAACCATCATTTTAACCACTGCTTCCAAACCCATTCTAATGTTAATGTTTGTGTACAAAGACTTAACATCCACACAGGCAAGATAAAGGTTCGGGTCCCACTGTATCTTTTTTATACTTTCCAACACATGAGAAGTATTCCTAATATATGATTTTACTCTGGGGAGATACACTTTTAACTGGGAGTCCAAAAAGATGCCTAGGTTTTGTAAAGAAGAACCCACCCCCAAAACTATAGGTCTACCAGGGGGTTTAGTCATTGATTTATGGATTTTAGGAATGACAAAGAACCTGGCATCTTTAGGGTATTTCAAATATAACTTTTTAACATCCCCACGACCAAAAATTTCCAGTCTTTCCCCTCTTTCCAATAACTCTAATAAACTCTCATTGAATTATTTTATTGGATTAAATTGCAACTTCTTATACACCTTGCTATCCAACAACAAATCCAAGGCCATGTTATTATACTCATTCTTGCCTAGAATCACCCAATTCCCACCCTTAGCTGCCTGTGTGAAGACATATTGGTCGGTAACTGAACGCAACTGTTTAAGAGAAAACCAATGTTCTCTACTCAAATTCCATAACTTAGAGCCTGACACATATTTATGATATGCATGTTCTATTTGTTTAGACAGTGCACATTCAAAGACATTTATAGCATTCAATTTTTTTGGAGATACGAAATAACTAGTATAGGGCAATTTAGGTATGCTCAATTTTCTATACCCAGTTGAAAAACAAACATCACTAGCACAATCTGTGTCAAGCACATCTTCCACAAAGTCATTTTCAGAGTCCCAAAACACAAATGGATTTTCATGAAGAGAAACGTCCAGCAGTGAATCTTCCATAGAGTCAAAGTTCATATCATGCAGGGTATCCACTTCTCCCCCCTGCATACAACGCTGCTCCTTGGCACCAACAAATACCCTTAAATTTAATTTCCTACAAAACGTTTTGATTTCACTAATAAAATCTACCAATGAGGGACAAAACGTTGGTACAAACTTTGTACCCTTGAGCAGCACACTTGCCGCTACATCCGTTAGCACAAAGTTGAAAAATTTACAATGTCATTTTCCAACTTCACCTCTTGCTTCATTCACTATAATGTTCCCTACATCACCATTGCTTAATGCAGACAAGCTAGGAAAAATACGGAGTTCAGATACAAAACAAAACAAGGGAGAACCAATGTCTGTCTCCTCTGCCCTCTGTGGTATCAAATTAATGTCTCAGTTGTCAGGGAAAGCACCAACCAGATGCGGAACAGAACATACCTTAACCTGTCCCACTAGACAGTTCAATTTTTTTCTCCCCTTTCCCTGGAACCTCCTTCTTCTTACTTTCGCCTGATTCTGGTCCTCTGAGCTCTCGCTATTATCCGTTGAAACTACACCATCGAACACTCTACTGACGTCCACAAAGGATACACTCTTATGCCCATTGGACGCCATCTCACCAGATGATATGGAGGTCTCGCGTGAGGATGAGCCCAAACGAATTCTGCTTCTTCTGCTGATCTGCCTGGGATGTCCCCTAGTCTCTTTATGTTACCAGGAGAAGATTACACTGCTGCTGTAATCATTGCTGTCCCTATTCAATTTTTTCTTTTTCCTGGCAATAACTTCTGACTTCACTTTGGCCACACTAGATTTTATATCATAGAGCTTGCTGAAATAGCTTATTTCTGAGGTGTCAGCCATCAATGCTTCTTGCAACTGAGTAATTGTTTTACGTGCTTTCTCTTGTGCATGAATGTTTCTCTTAATGAGAATTTATAACCAGTTTATTGTACATGCTAACGAAACAGACTTCCACTCTTCCAGGAGGTCCAATTCCTCCTCTGAAAATTCAAAAGCTGGGAGCCGATCCACTCTCAGCCCCCTGGGTGTGATATTCATGTCAACATATTTTTGTAAAAGTTTAATATCATAGTACAACAACACCTCTTTCTTCAACAGCCTTTCCAGCTGCTCATACCTTTCATCAGTCCAGTTATCCATCCCCATAGAACAAGGATTGTTATCCACTATTTTATTGTCTCTCTCCTTCCACATCTCTGTACATCTAAGCTTGTCCATCTCAGCTTGGGTTCTGAAAACACCCGGAATAGCAAACGCTCCATCCAATGACATGGTACAAGAAACACACCACAAATGCCCCAAAAGGGAGCTAGGAATTCTCCTCAAGCAAAAAAACACCGAGCACTGCTGTAGCTGCCAATTTTTTTATTTACTTCATCCTCGGCCTCACAGGCTTTCAAAGGAATAACTCAATACAATCCCAGCAGCCCTTATATATTCCATCTTCACATCAATTAACATTTTATTTAATTGAATAATTAATTTATTTCCTTGAATAATGATTGAAGCTTAAAGCTTAAAGATGTACCCCCAAATACTATACACCATGAATGTGTAAAAAGAATGTCATTTTTATATTTAAGTCACTCTGTGAGTATTAGTAATTATTATATTAATATATTAATGTATTTATGGTGTATAGTATTGGGGGGTACATCTTTAAGCTTTAAGCTTCAATCATTATTGAGATACAATAATGCATTTTTTGGCATATTAGCACAGTGGTCAATCCTACACCCCTCCAGTATGTTACAAACAGTTTGTATTGCAGACTGTTTTGCCAAAAAGGTGACTGTCAACATGTATAAATACATTTATAATGAGTAGTAATATATCTGTAATAAGAGCAATGTATCCCACCACCGCAGTGCCAGCAGGTGCATAGTACCTTTAATGGTACCCTTAAGTCAGGTATACCTTAAAGTAAGACAACAATAAAGAAAAGCAAACCTCGTAGTTGAGGGTTGGTCCAACACAAAACCAAAAATGCAACAAAACTAGAAATGCCAACCGACACAGCAGAATAAAATCCAAAAGTTTAATTGTTAAGCACTTTCACGGACTGTGCCACTTTATCAGACCATAAAATCAGAATAAAACAGTATAACAAACAAACAGTTATGTAATATCACCAATTAAATATTTAAAGTATAATAATCCAATAGAAAAATACAATAAATAATTCAATGAATCAATCTCCAGGCTTTCAAAGACAGTTTTAAAGGAACATTGCCATTTAGTCCTGACTCTCTATGTGCATGAAAAGCAATAGTCCATTTCGACTCTGCCTATTCCACTTTATTAATCTAATTATCTCCTCCTTTAACATCTTCATAGACTAATTGTAGAGCTAAAAAGCGAAAGGTATGCTCTTTAAAAATAGGAATATGTTATGCAAGAGCATTAGTATTGAAACAGTTCCTAATATCACCCAGGTGTTCCAGGATGTTACTTAGAGGGGCAGGTTGTTTTTCCCACACAGAAACTAAAACACTGATTACAGGCAGCTAAATAAACTAAATTAGAGGTTTTGCAGTCAGCATAAAATATTGGTTTAAATTCTCTTTTTGTAGTTGGATGAACAAAGGATTTCTCTATACCTTAAAGTAAGACAACAATAAAGAAAAGCAAACCTCGTAGTTGAGGGTTGGTCCAACACAAAACCAAAAATGCAACAAAACTAGAAGTACCAACCGACACAGCAGAATAAAATCCAAAAGTTTAATTGTTAAGCACTTTCATGGACTGTGCCACTTCATCAGACCATAAAATCAGAATAAAAACAGTATAACAAACAAACAGTTATGTAATATCACCAATTAAATATTTAAAGTATAATAATCCAATAGAAAAATACAATAAATAATTCAATGAATCAATCTCCAGGCTTTCAAAGACAGTTTTAAAGGAACATTGCAATTTAGTCCTGACTCTCTATGTGCATGAAAAGCAATAGTCCATTTCGACTCTGCCTATTCCACTTTATTAATCTAATTATCTCCTCCTTTAACATCTTCATAGACTAATTGTAGAGCTAAAAAGCGAAAGGTATGCTCTTTAAAAATAGGAATATGTTGTGCAAGAGCATTAGTATTGAAACAGTTCCTAATATCACCCAGGTGTTCCAGGATCTGTTACTTAGAGGGGCAGGCTGGTTTTCCCACACAGAAACTAAAACACTGATTACAGGCAGCTAAATAAACTAAATTAGAGGTTTTACAGTCAGCATAAAATATTGGTTTAAATTCTCTTTTTGTAGTTGGATGAACAAAGGATTTCTCTGCTGAAAATGAATTACAGGCCCTACAAGAATGACATGGATATGTACCCGGTCTATCAGATTTTAAGATGTTGCAGTTATACTTATTAGTCGTACCATAACATAACTGTCTTTTCAGAGAAAGACTATTCCTAAAAATAAAGCTGTGTTTATTCCCAGTCATATCTCTAATCTCAACATCAATCATAAGGACAGGCCAATTTTTTCTAACGATATTACATACAGCAGTAACATCACTGGAATATGTTAGTGTAACCTTAACACCATTGCAACAATTCTTAGAGCTTTTAGGAGGTTTCCTACTATGGGAAAAGTAGGGATAAGCTGCACTAGCATTAAAGGACCTATTAATTTCACTGGCAGAATATCCTCTATCAATAAAATTAATATGAAGGTTGCTAAGTGGTTGCTCAAAGGCAAAATCATTTGTATGAGGTCTAGACATCCTTAGTGACTGTCCTTTTACAATATTAGAATAGGCATGTCTGTGATGCATACTACTGCGATATAGGAATTTGTTTTTCCAACAAGGTTTCCTATACAGGGCAGTTTCTAAACCACCATCATCATTTTTAGAAAGACCAACATCAAGAACCTTAAAAAGAGGTACTGACTTCTAGATACTGCACAAAGCTAAGAAGCATATCAACAGTTTCATCCCATAGTAAACATATATCATCCACAAATCTACTATAGTACTTAATACGTGGTGTGAATCTATTGGCAAATAGTATACATTCCTCTTCCCACTTTGCCATAACCATGGCAATACCCAACTTCTGAAGAAAAAAATCTCCATCAAAATGAATGCATCATTTCCAAGTATGAGCTCTAATAATGAGCAAATAACAGTAATAGGTCCATGGGACAGAAAAAGTCTGCTAGAGTCAGCACCATCCATGTTCAGTATAATTGCGAATAATGTACAAACATCCAAGGTAGCAATATATAGGTAGAGACACTTCTCAAGTTTTCAGTGCAGTTAAAAAGAGAAGACAGAAAATATTCTGTGTCTTTTAACACCGCTGGGGCATTGTCTAGCACTGGCTTAAGTTTACTTTCAACATAAACAGACAATGGTTCAGTAAACCACCAATGACCAGATACTATATGCCGCATTGGTGGTTGAAGCAAGTTCTTATGAATTTTGGGAAGACCATGTAAAACTGGTACAACAAGTTCTTCCACCAGCAAAAATGTATACAGTTTGTAAGTGATTAGCCCAGTCATTAATAAATCATACAAATCACTTTGAACTCTATGTACACATTTATTAACCTCAGTTTTATTCATCACACAGTCTATTTCTGTATCAAACACAAGTTCTGTCATACTGTTCAAATATTGAGATCTATCCATGATGACAATAGCCCTCCTTTGTCAGCCAGTCTTATCTATATACTCTTATTATCCTTCAACTCAGACAATGCCTTCCATTCATCATATGCCATATTAAAAAAAACTTTTTGGGATGGGGACATTTAGAGTATCATACACTCCATCTCACACAGTCTTAAAACCGCTTCCGAAGAAGCACACAGAGGAGGGTTAAATCTGCTAGGCCTCTTATATAATGGAGTGGAGATACTGGTAACATAAGAGACACATCCAGTTAACAAACAGTTCAACATAATCTTTTTAGCAAATAATCTTAAATCAAGAATAATATTTAATACAGAGCATTTAGCAGGGATAAATGACAAACCTGTATTCAAACCTGATCTCCACACATCTGTAAGTTGAGTAGAGGAAATACTGTAAACTACATTTCTAGTTCCCAGTCCCAGCTGGTTCTGGATTTGGTGGATGATTTGTGGAACATGAATGCTTTCCATTTCCTTCTTCCTCTGCTTAGCAAGCATCCCCTTCTCAATATATTTGAAGCCTTCATCGAGACTAAAAGGATCGGAAAAGATACCTGAGGAAAAAAGATAAAGATGTCACAGCTCCTGGTTCCTTGCAATGAGCCCCAGAAGCTACACAATTAATGGTGCATACCTCCAATTCTTTAGAACAATATCCAGTCTCTATTGTGTTAGTGGCAGATATGGTAATATCAGGAATAGTCGATACCTTTGAGGCCACTGTAGACTTGTCTAAATCAGAAATAGCTGCACAAGCATTCATACTTGAACCTTTCTGTGGCCAAACAAAAATGTTACCCAGCTTAAAGTCATTAAAGTCACATTCCAACTTTTTTTTTCTGTTGCTATAACTTACTATCATATAGAAAACATTGTTACACAAATTGTCAAGTTTCAAGTGACAAGTTTCAAAGCGATAAGTGCTCTAATGCTTCTTCAATAACTCTTCTACCTCAATGAACAGGTCATTCTCAATATGTATAAACAAACTCAATGAGTAGCCTTATATAATTAAAACTTAGTTCAAGATTCAAAGCTTGCCAGTGTCTTAAGAGATCAGGATGCACTTCATCACAGGTGGGCATCCTCAGATTTTGTAGCCCTCTTGGAACAACCTGTGATGATAGGAGGTACTGCCAGCCATGCCAAGGAGAAGTAGGGCAGTGGATATATGACTTGTGCCAGCACAGCTAGCTGAAATTTTATAAATAGTTGTATGTGATTAGTATATCAAACTTATCTGTACAGATGCTTGTGCAGAAAATGTATTCCCAAGCTGTCCTTGTGTTAAGTGTGTTAAAATGTATCAACAGTGCACCCTGCTGAAATGAAGAGAAATGTACATGTATTAAGGTATCTGAATTAAATGTATATGTTTTAACAGTGGACACTGACACAGCAAAAGTTAACCTGCTGGCTTATTTTAAGAAAAATAAGGGAAGTGTAAATGAGCTGTTAAATCATTAAAATTTACCCCATAGTGCTGAGTAGCACCAGAGATGTTGGGACTGGGACAGACCCTTTGTTCATTAGCTCAGTGAAAAAAGGGGAGGCCTCCAGGCACTGCCATAAACATTTGTATGTGTATTGCGGCCGTCTATGGTCAATTCCTGTCTCAAACTTCAAAAGGAGATATTGTGGGAACCTAGAGTCAGGTGACCAGATAAGGTCATTCTGCAAGTCATTTTGGATATTATATTTTGCAGGGAGGAATTTCAGATTATAGAGTATTCTATTTGGGAGCCTGGCTAGAAAGATTACTCACGTATTTCATCTTGCCTTGCCCAAGTAAGATATTAGGGAACAGAAAATTCTCTTAGATTCAGTCAGGAGTATAGTGAAGCTTAGTTTACAGATTGTTTTTCTTTATTTGTTTGAGCTTGTCCATCAATGTTGTTTTCAATATTTTCTGTGATTTGAACTCTATGATTTACTGTGAATATATATTCAATATTTTCATGTTCTTTTATTATTTATTATTAAATATATTTAAAACTTTTATTGTGGTTGGTCCTTAGTATCTAACCTTTGATAGTGCTTATATTTGTTTAGTGACACTGTGTGGGCCACTCCAGAAGGCCTAGCCATCTTGGTGAAATACTGCCATTTGTATTAATATTAAAATTACACAGTATAATTGGACACTCTTTGTAAGAGACTTACATAACTTGACTTGTGGCAGTGATAACTACCTTATAGTCTGGGCAAAGTTGGTAGAGCAGGTAATCTGTGCCAGCCTTTCCCAGGTATGCGTGCATGAAAATTAAATCTTAAAGAGTGTGTGTGTCAGCTACTTGGGGCAGTGACACGAAGCACTGGGTTTACAGAGAGGGTGCTGGAGGACTTGGCTTGGGAACTCAGCTGAGGACCTAACCCTACAGCTGTACCAGTGGGGGAGTCCTGTCGGGGATCTGGAGAGAGACAGATATAGAGACATCCAGACCCCAGGCTGAGTGTGTTCCCTGTGTGCTCTAAGGGAAATTGTACTTGATACAGAGAGGACTGCATCTGGAAATATAGTGTGTAAACATTTGCATTCCAAGTTCACATCCCTCTCCAGTGTCAGTGATGAGGATTCAGGTTCCTTGATTAATGGCCCAGCATAGGGATGACACATAGTGGTGCCCATCACATATTGACAGCAGTGGTGGGTGTCACACAACCCTATGGTGTAGGCAGGCATCTAGATGTCGTCACTTCCATTTTTAACCTTCTAAGTTTATAAAGTTTGTTCTCAATATCTCTCAGTTCATTCAGAAAGGTATTCATATTAAACGCAATCTCTTTCATTGCATTGACATTCATATTTTCTGATAAATTAAGCCAAAACAAAGAGTTACTGTCCACAGTCACCAACCTATTAAAACGATCTGAACATGTCATGGTATCCAGTGAGGAAGGACTGTATTCTAACTCAATAGCAATATCAATATAATAAGTTCACACATCCCAAACAGTTGTGCTAGCTCTTAGGGGCATATTGTCAATGTGATAGTTCCCTAATATAGATGACTTCCCAAATGATACAGTAATGGATTTTTTGGCATATTATACCATATGCACAGTGGTCAATCCTACACCCTTCCAGTATGTTACAGACATTTTGTATTGCAGATAATTTTGTCAAAAAAGTGACGGTCAACATGTATAAATACATTTATAATCAGTAGTAATATGTCTGTAATAACAGCAATGTATCCCACCACAGCAGTGCCTGCAGGTGCATATTACCTTTGATGGTACCCATAAGTCAGGTATATCTTAAAGTAAGACGAGCTATGTGCACACAGCGTTTAAGTATCATTTGCACCATATATAATTATTGAGGTTCATTATTATACAAGGTCTTGTAATCCCATTTACACACATCTGCATAAGTTCTCAAAATTCAACTTATTAACCAATAGCTCAATGTAACAGTGAGGTGCGCAGCACAACTGCCCGATAGGTATTGTTAAATGGGACCATCTGTAGTATGTGCCTGCAACCCTCCAATGATTTGATACTGTCGCATAAGTGCCACTTTTAAAATGTGATTTTGATACATTTAATGATTTTATCATTGCAACTATGAACTGTGGGAACTCCATGAGCAGTTTTCTAAAGGCTTTTTTCCTGACCTGCATCAATGAGATGGCCACTGCAAGGAGACTTGGGCATGTCTGTGTGTTGAACTGGAGGGAGGAGGAGACCACCCAGATGCTCACTGTATACACTGGACTTGAGCATTGTATTTAAGCATGGCCCAAGAACTTCGTTATCACCGACGTATGGAACTGGATTGTGAGGAGCACCAATGACATACAGGGATCTTCCAGAATGGTCTACAGGTTCAGCACTTCTATGATTATTTGTATTGTTGGGATGTAGAGAATCTTCACTGGATGATCACAACGGTGTGGAGACCGCCTGCAGATGGCTACAGTAATACCCACTTTAACTGTACATTCTTATGGACATCACAGATATAGCTGTGACCCATATGTCCTAAATATGCCTTTGAGTCATTAATCAACTTTTCTGTCACTTAGCTCATATGGTTAAGCAATAAGGCAAGGTGATACACAAAACTACTGTTTGGCAATTTATGCAGTACATCTTTTTTGCACATCCAACATGGTCATGTTTCACTGATGCCTATAACTTCTAGGCCATGGATGAGTATGCATTTCTGTTTTATCTGTAATACTCCAAGCCCATTGCACATAATACTTCTGTATCTGTGAATGTTAAATTATGCAGACTTGCATTATGGCTCTCTGCTTTAGAAAATGCACAGTATCATTAAATACATGTTTGCTGTATAACCAAGAATTTCAAGGTGGTCACAACAGACCTGCAAAACAGTGACCCAAAAAGAAATAGCAATAAAATAAGAATTTATTAGAAATAAATGTTAAGCACTTTTGTCCCTTCAAACTGGGACTTCAGAACGTTCTGATTGCTAAGCAAGAGGCCAGCATACATCTATTATAGATACATGTGGGATTGAATTCACACATGGGATAGCTTAAACTCTAGTTTGATACGTCTGTGTTAAAATTTTGTAACTGATTGTATGGATACTTGCTTGCTCATGTGTAAAGTTAATTTGTACATATGTACACATATAGCATTTATCTGTTGTATTACTATGAATACTGTATCTCCATTATCCAGACATTTTCTGGAAACAGCATAGCTATGTCAATATAGCTGTACATGTAAGGCTTTGATCATAGAGGTATAATTCACCTGGATATTTGGAACTTAGCTCTCAACCAATCAGAGATACATCTCAACATAATCATGGACTGATCCAGAAATACTATTAATGTGTGACAGTGACTGAATATGGGAATGTGAAATAATACACATTTGCCAAAGTTAAGGTAGTCTCCACCTCTTCTTGTTGTCATTATTTATTGAGTGCTATTCATCACCTTTCTCTTAGTGCTATTAGGAGGGAGTGAGAGGGACAATGCTACACTTTGAGTCACAGTCAAGGACATCCCTGAATATCAGTGTCATTTGGGAGGTATGATTTGGTACATCATGATACATTCTAGTAAGATATTGCCTGCTCTCCTACCTAACCTACATTTCAATGTATGACATACTGTGATGAATATGAAGTCCTGCGTATTCTTCTGTTGTGTGCTGCAATGTGTTCTATTGCAATGTCTGAGACTCTGAGCTATGAAATGTTACTGTTGTGTATTATTGCTGTGACCAGTATGCTGAAATGCAGCCAGGCTTGCATGTTTTTGTTTACAAATGCACAGCACAAAGTGCATGTTGGACTATTGTTTACCAGTCTTGTAATGCAGGAGCCCTGATCCTTGTTTTTACTCCTTGCCTGAACAGTTATACCTCTGAGTTGTTTAACTGCAGTTACTCCAGTGCTATCATAGCCAAGATGGATTAGCTAGGCAGGTATGTGTCAGGGTTCATAGGATCATAAGATCATAGGAAGTTGCTAGGATGTTGGCCCTGAGGCCCTTACAAGCCTAGCCAAGAATTTAGCCTATGTTCTAACTAGTCAGCACCCTATGCCACTGTCGAGCAGGGACACAGGTGGAATCCCAGGGGTGTATTTTCTGTTCCCCATCCAGTTATCCAGGTTGTACTTAAAAAAGATTAATGAGGTACTCTGCTTTATGTGGAGAAGGAGTCTATTTCACAAAAGGGGGAGTCTCTGGGACACAGTTCTGTCCCACCAACAAGTCCTATTGATGTCACAGACCAGGATGAGGTAGTGCGTGCTACTTGAGTGGAACTTGACTTATGTTTATGCAGCAGTCCCATCAGGGTGGGGTCTGAGGTTGCTTTGTATGCCAGACAGAGATCACCTCTGAGAAGTCTGTAGGAGACTGAATAGAGGGAAAGGGCTTTTAGCCTATCTGTGTAGGGTAGATGCTTGAGGCCCTGGATTCTCCAGGTGAGGAACCTTTGTGGTCTCCCCAGCTGCTGCATGTGCTTTGTGTGTACTGTTTTTAGCCTCCTACTATATCTTCATAATAGATTTATAGTGTGAATGGAGTTAAAAGTTGTAGGTTTGAATCTCATGTCCTCCAATTTCTGTTCAGTACTATTTCACTGTGAAAAGTATTGAGTGTGACAGCAGTATGTCAATAGGCAGAATCTGAAATGGTATTCTACGTCCGGTGGTTCCACCTATGTTCCTCTTGGACTGGGACAGTAGGTGCTGATCATGGTAACAAGGGTAAAAATTGGCTAGGCTTGTAAGGACCCTCGGCCCATTAGCCTAGTGACTTCCTATGATCCTATTATCCTGTGTCAAGGGTAGAAAACATGTGCTGCTCACTACTGTGTTATACATACCTTATCATATATTGACCTTACACAATCTGTCTGTGTCATTTATGCATACTTTGTACCTTTTGCAGGTGATGAGCGTTGCACCAGAAATTGTGCCCTGTGCATTAAGTGGATGAAGAAAGGTATGTGCCAGACATTTCCACAGTAGTTTGCCTAGAATCAATAACATTGGTAGAGGAGTATTTTACTTTGCAGCTCCATGCATGCTAATATTAATGGAAAACTACTCATCATGTATCTGCAAGGTAACTGTGATAGTCATGTGTTTCCTGTGCTTACTATTATATATTTAAATAAAAACTTGCATTTGAGCAAGGCATGTTTGCTGATGTTTTTGATTGTTTGTCAGAACCTAGATGACAGTTCTGTGTAACTGTCATAGTGCTTTTACCAGTAATGTTTTATTTATAAGTTAATTATGGTATTACTGCTGAGCAAATATGTACGTCTGGTAATGGTGCACATATATATATATATATATATATATATATATATATATATATATATATATATATATATATATTTATACACATATATATATATATATATATATATATATATATATATATATATATATATATATATTTATATTTATATTTCACTGAACAATCCAAGTGTAATGTACAAAATATATTAGTGTCTAAAGTGGGTCAACTTTCAGTAAATCTGAGAGAGGAGAAGAGATTTGGAAAGTAGACAGGGTAAACCCTTTGAATTTTAGACCAATTGTTTCTGGTCAAGGGGGCATCACTGAGCCCTTAGGGAAATATATAGATCACATGTTAAAGCAATTTGTTACATCCCTAAGGTATTTATGTAAAGACTCTTGGGATTTTTTAAGGGGTATAAAGTCAGACCTTTATCACCCAGATCTACTTATGGTAACTATTGACATAGTACAACTTTTTCCCAGTATACCCCATTCTGTGGGTTTGGAATGGTTTAATGAAGTAATGGTGAATGAAGCAAATATGAACGCTAATGTTACTAATTTATTAATTGAATTTATGGAGATGGTTTTAATGAATAATTTTATTTGTTTTAATGGAGAAATATACAGGCAAAAAACAGGGGTGGCAATGGGTGCCTCCTGTGCGTCCTTGTATGCCAACATTGTATTACACAAATGGGAGCAAACTTTTATTTTTAACACAGATTGGGCGAAATATATTAAGCACTATGTCAAGTATTTGGATGACATTTGTCTTTTGTGGTGTGGGACATTAAATGTTTTCAATGATTTTATTCATTACATTAATTCAACCACATCTTTTCTAGCCTTCACACACACAGTTAGTGAAAATACTTTGAATTATTTAGACATAACCCTTATTAAAGATGTGGGCAACAACACTTTTGCCTCCAAAATTTATAGAAAGCCCACATACTCGAATTCCTTTCTGCATTTTGAAAGCAGTCATCCTTTTTATCAGAAAAAAGGAATTGTTAAAGGGCAATTTATACGTGCATCTAAAATGTCCAGTACTATGGATTATTTTCTTGAAGAGGTTACTTTTTTGAAAGAGAGATTTATTGAAAGAGGCTATCCTATTTCATTGATTAATGGTTTGGCCTTGGAGGTTACTACATGTAGGAATGAAAAATATCCTCCTTTATTAGGAATGACGGATATAGATGCAAGAAAGGTGGATGCTGATATTCACAACACCGACCAGACTGATTATATTCATACATATTCCAACAATTCAAGTTCAATAGAGGAAGTAATATTAAAATACTGGCCGGTTCTTACACTAAATGAAGAACTAAGAGGGGTAATTCCGGATCACCCAAAATTTGTTAGGCGTAGAGACACTAATATGAAAGAAATATTTGAAAGAAAACAGATCACAAATACACCCTTTGATGGGTTAAGGAAGGGAGCTTACAAGTGTGGGATGTGCAAGCAATGTAAAGCTATCATTAATAATGACACAGTATACGTCCCATCAAGAAAATACTTATGTCAAACTAATGGCTATTTCAACTGCAATGCAAAGTATGTGGTTTATTTGGGTTTGTGTATAAAATGTCACAGTTTCTACATAGGAAAAACAGAAAGGACACTCAGACGTAGAATCTATGAACATTTTTATGATGTCTCTAAGAAAAAAGAATCCAATGCTTTCTATAAACACTTATTGGTTTGCCCCAATATGGAAATTAAGTTTTTTGTTTTGGAGCAAATTATTCCTGACAATAGGGGAGGTGATTGGGAATCCAAATTAGAATTTAAGGAATTGTCATGGCAGCTAAAATTAAATGCTGGAAAATGGCCCGGGTTGAATGACAATGTGAATTTGAGTAGTGTTTTAAAATTAAGAAGGGCCAAATTATAATTAATTAATTATCAATTATTATTTTAAAGTTGTTTGTGATTTGTTATATTTTGCTTGTAATTTATGAATTCATGGTTTAGAATTGTAATGTAAATATTTATTATTAATATTTTTTATGTGGTACATTTTCTAGGATATGCACATTTATGATGTTTAAGCATTCATTTTAAGGTTTTTATTTATCTAATATTTAAACAACATACTATGTACATATTCTTAATTCATTTATTAGGTTTGTTTAATGATAAAGTGCAGTATTAGGTTGGTGCAACTTTAAGCACTTATTCCAGTACATTGATTTAATTAATTTAATTGATCACATGATTTATGCATTGCATATATAAACGAAGTTTGAGTTTTAATTGTTTTATCTTGATAAAGCTCAGCATCAGCTGAGCGAAAGCGCTTGATACATTTTGGTGTGGTGTGGTGTTCAACAACAAAATAATAAATCTTATAGACTTCAATCTTCAGTTTCCAGGCTGGTACTTCGCTCTCACCGTGGATTTATTATCTTTTGTTTTAAGAAGACAGGATTAATATATTAGGTGGCATGTACTGTGCTGAAGCAGAAACATCTGGATTAGATGAAGAAGAGCTTTTTGAGTTCCATTTTGAATTGTAAGTGCTGATTTCCTTTAGGTCAATGGAGAGAGCTTGCCAGAGTCGGTGCCTAAGAGAAGAAAGCATGTGCAGTGCTGTGGAACTTGGTTTTAGAGATAATGAGAGTTGGTGTGGCTTGTGAGTAGTATCTCAGGTTGTATGAAGAGTTTATTTCATGAAGTCTAGCTGCAAGGGGAGTAAATGTGTGGAGGTGAGCAATTTCTAGAGTTGGGTTAGATCTTTGTTTTATGGGTAGCCATTTGGCTGTTTCTAGAGTGATACAGTGATACTCACTGAGAGGTAAGTTTGTAATGAATAAGCAGATGCTGTTAGAGATTCCTGGAATATGGCAGTGTTTTTCATGGATGCAGAAGAGAAGATGGGAAGGTTCATATTCAAGCTGGGAAAGGAGACCTCCTTTGCCACTGGCTGCCCTGGCTGGTTGGGATAAAAAAGGGGAGATCATTTTGGCTCAGAGGAGGAAGTTTATTTTGGCTCTTACTTTGTCTATGAGGAAATACAAGTTTAGTGACTGATCAAGCCATAATCCTAGGTATTTGGAGGTGGAGTGTGTTTCTTTGAAATAGTTGTGTAATTCAAAGATATAGTCAGTTACTTTGTGAATTTTCTGTGGAATTCCAAAAAACACATAGTTTTGGTCTTATCGAGGTTGAGAAGTAGTTTATGATTTATGAGCCATTGGTGGAGCTCATGTAAATCAGACTGGAGTTGATAGCAAATGTTGATGTGAGAATGACCTGATAGATAAGTGATCAGGTAATAGATAAGTGACTGGGTAATTGAACCTGTATTAAAACAAAAGTTTCTGTTACAAATTTTTGGACAAAGCAACACACGCCCAGTCTGCAAATATTAATGTGTACTTTTTTGTCCTGATGATTATTTTACAGATTTGTGAGAACCACCCCAAAGTTGATATTGAGCCAGATTCTGAAAGTTTCAAATAGGAGAGAGGTATATCCCTACTATCTTGCTGCTGCTACCCCCCAAAGGAATCTTCTGATTTATCTCTCAGTTGATGTTATAGTGGGAGTGGATTCACCCCATGTAGTGTCTCATAATGCCAAAGTATTGAATTGTGGGGAGTTCCATTGCGCCAGGAAAAAATAATAAACTTCTCAAGCATGCTGAGCTAATGTATAGCATTACCTATTCTTAGTGTAGCACAAACATTCCTGCGGACATTGATGGGATCTCCATGTCTTACAGGTCTGACATACAGGTGGAGCTGTATTGTATATATATATATATATATATATATATATATATATATAACCTGTAGGTCAGAATGATGAATGCAGGTGTGATGGCCAGCACGGTTGTTATGCCTTTTTTCTCCGCAACCATGACATGGGAGAGGCACTCAGGGACTCTATCCCATCAGCAAATTAAACCTGTATTTAAACAAAGGAACACTGTAGCACATGTACATGACCCCCCCCCCCCTCCCAGCTTCTCCTCTTCTTTCCCTCCTGCACCGTAGTACAGTTCTAGCTTTATGCAGGACTCAATACTGTAGACATTTGAGCTCCCCAACAGGTAATGACTGCAGTACATAGCCCTACATACAGATAGAGCTCCTAGTTTGCTAAGACTTCCCACTGAAGTTGATTGTCTTTTCAGTGATTCAGCCTAATAGTCTGGCAGCCCTTACCAATATGCAACACTGATAAAGTGAATCTGATTCCCCTTCTGGAGTTCGGCATAGGGCTCTTACAGTCCCCTTTATTACACAGTAAATGGAGACTGATGGAGCTCTAGGTTTTAAAATCAGGAATGGAGTAACTGCTGAGTATAACATGTTAATATGTGCCAAATCATTTTAGAATCTGGCCCATTACTGGCAGCTGTTTGACTCATTCAGTGTAATCCATTTTTGTTATCCTAACAAAATGAGATTATTTAAATGAAGGGTTAGTTTAAATCATTTGCAGTTATGTTGTGACTATTGAACTGAAACATATTTTACATAGATTTTGTGCTGTATCATTTTATGCAATAAACTTTCAAATCACTAACTTCTGATCACGTCACAACTTTCTTATTTATGCACAGTACCACAGTTATGCTGTATTCTGCTAAAATGAGATTTTAACAGTTCAGTATTTATGTCCTTTTGAAAATAATAAATCTATTGAAGTAAGAGTTTATAGCTAATTTTTTGCACACAATGAGAAATGTGCTGTATCAAGTTACTGCAGTTTAGATCTGAGCTTTTGCAATTAATGGTAATAACTTGTTTGACAACATTTCACAATATTTTGCTGACATTTTCTCAAAAATTCTCAGAAGCTGAAATATAATTTTACATGAATTCTTCTGAAACAAGTCAGTTGTCACCTAAAGATATTTAAAGCATGGTTTAATTACTTATGAGTCACATGGAGAAAGATATTTAAAAGCAATTAGTTATAAATTGTGCTAAACAGTTGTGAACACATTATAGTTGTGTTCCAGTGTAGCACTGATTGTAAAATGCTGTTTTCACTTGTCATCAGATTACAGAAACAGAATGGGATTCAACATGCTGGTAGGTGTGGGACAATGGTGTCTGTTTACTGAAGAGGTCTGTTAATTACCTATAACAAAAAACACGTGTCACAGTTTGCGCATCTTGTACAGTTTTAATTACCTGGCTAAAGTAGGAAGGCAATTTGTTTGCCACCAAGTAATCTCATTGTCCTGTCAGCATCCTTTGCTTAATGCTGTGGAGCTGGATAGTTATACTTGGGGCAATGTGCTGTCCTAAGCTTCTAGGGATCTCACTATGGTTGTAATGTAAGAAAAAAGGCTTGTAAATTACAGGATGCTACAGATAAAATCAGTATTTAAAGCTTAAAATCCATGGTATAAGTATAAATTGCCTGTGCTTCTCTATGAAGATATAATCATGCTTGGCATGTATGTGTGTGTTTGTGTGTGTGTGTGTGTGTGTGTGTGTGTGTGTGTGTGTGTGTGTGTGTTTATATATTGTATATCTATATATATATATATATATATAAATATATACACACACACACACCAAGCAGTATGGTAATGAGATTCCTAAAGAATGGGAAGCCAAAATCATACATATTGAGTCAGACAACCAAATAAAGCTAGAGGGGTTGTTGAAGGTATATGTTTGGCTTTATGTTGTGTCTGTTAGTTGGCATTTTTGTCCATTCTGACTAATGCTAATGACAGATTCTGATATAATTTTAAAGAATATTGCTACTGGGCTGGTCATTGTTTCACAAACTTCTCTATATATCTGTCTATAAATATCTAGAGCCCTTGCATAGTTTTTCCCAAGAGTTCTGATCTCTTTGGAATCACTAGTTAAAAACTCTACAAAATACTTCTTATTGTGTTGTACTGGTCACAGTATACAATGCATAAAATCTTACACTACAGTATATGTAAGATTTGTAAGCCAGTCATTCTCTCCTCCAATATTATTATTATTATTATTATTTTTTTGCAGTCAGCAGTGCAATATGTCCTATGCCTTATCAGTGAAGGTTGTGAATTCAGAGCAGTGACAATGTATGTTTTTTCTGTGGGGGGGGTCACACATATATTGGCTGCTGTCCTCTGCAGTCATGACTTCCTCTCAACAAAGCTAAGTTAGTTCTCCTCCTATAGTGTATGACAGTGTACAAGAGGGTGTGAATCTATTTTAATTTTATCTTTTGTTGACAGGGTTAGTCCCACTAGGCCTGTACCCTCTTTTTCAGGGCAGACCTGAGCTGGTATTTATATTACTAGGGGAAATTTGTCCGGAGCATTGTGGAAATTCCCCTTCTCTTTTTGATAGCTGCCATGGGAGCTTTTACATCAGCCTGACCTGCCAGCAAATCAGGCAGATGAGGTCTCAGTTTTTTCATCTCATTCAAAAGATGATAGACTCAGAAGTGCAGGACTCCCCTTGCCAGGAATCCATCTGCCTGGCTTGGAAACAGAGCCCACAGACTTTTGCACTAGAATCAAGTATGCTATCAGTTGAGCCACAGACAGATCAGGTAGTATTTTGTTTTTGGAAAATATGATCTACTGCACCTGACCCATGATGCATTTCCATATAATAAGTGACGCACACCAGCCAGCATTTCCTCATGCTATATTTCTGCTTCTTCCCTATAATATAGTGATGATCTCTTTTGAGTACATTAGTGTTAGATAATATTTACATTTATCTCACACTCGGAATGATATAAAGACACAGATCTGATGATACACTTGACCTATATCTTCATCCATTCATAGCTTGTACTATGTCTGTGCTCTAAATGACCATTGGGAAGATTAGCATTTCCCTCCATAGCTAAAACTCAGTTAAAAAAAACATAAAGCATAAACTAGTGTGACCTATTTCAGGCAGGAATTTATTATTTTCTAGCCAATAGTCAAGTCTGGTTTGAAGGGAGCAAGGAATTGTTCCTGAAGCAGATGATACCCTTGGTTAGATACCAGTCTTGCCAGTAAAAATGGTGATAGAGATTTAGTTCTTTGAAGCATGCATGCATACTTATATATCATTAGGAAAAAGGACTCAGCTGGTAGCAAATCCTATCTTTGTCTATGTACAGTCAAAACTGAGTTATCTAAAATTACCTTTTGCTAGCTTTCTCTACAATTGCCCAATATCTATATATCTGTTCCACTGGGGGAACTATATTGTATCAAAGTGTTCTTTTGTCAGGCAAGGAATATAGGATGTTATGCTTCATTGACTCCTCAGACTGTAAAATAGTAGGGGTAGGGACATTTCTAATTTCTCCCGCTGTTGTCCAAACTCAGAATTAGTATGTCTGGAGTTGAGAGTGTTCAGGGGATAACTTTAATATTTTGATTATTTTTTCATATTTTAATCCATTTAGATGTGAAACTTTGGCAGTGATGTAACATAGGCCAATCTAATGCTGTACGACCATAAGCTATGGACATGTTACATTCTTGAATTTAACTACCTTATCAGAAAGTCTGCTAAATTCTACTAGTGCCCTTTTCAAGTTAAATATATACAAAGATATAGAGAGATATAGAGATATAGACACACACACACACACACACACACACACACACATATATATATATATATATATATATATATATATATATATATATAGATATATATGTGGCTATGTATCACTTCACCTAAAACTCATTTTACCTAAACTCAATTCACCTAAACCAAATCACTTAAAGTTCATTTCACCTAAAACTAATTTCACCTAAAACTCATTTCACTGACAAGTAGTACAATAAGGCAAATCAAAGGTATATGACCTTTTCTCCACTGCAGTGCAATCCTGGTGTTAGTATATATAGTTAGGGGGTGTGTGGGAGCACAGCCCCCCAACATTGGGCGGTGTGGGGGCGTAGCCCTTCACTTATTGTGGTTTTATGTTGTCTGGTTTTGTTTTACATTATTTGGTAAAAGCCAACTAGGTGGAGGGCTACACCCCCCACACCCCCCAATGTGGGGGGCTGCACCCACCACACCCCCTTACTATATAGAGTCTATATTATAACACACTGAAGTCTAAAAACTTTGAATGTTATAATAGTGAACCCATTTGATCGAAACACCATAAAATCGAACAGTTAGAATAGCAATTTTTTTCCCAGGGAAATAATTTGCTCTTCCGATAAACATACACACAACACAAGCACACCAAAATAAATAATCCACACACATACACTTCACAAAACCCTACACTAAACCATACATACACTACTAGCTATCCACTTACCTTAACCCAACCCTAACCCTAAGGTCCCTAACTATCGCACACTCACCTTACCCACTCCCTAACCCTAAAGTTCCTATCACGCACTCACCTTACCCGCTCCCTAACCCTAAGGTCCAAGGGTGCCCGTAGGCAGGTGCAAGAGAGTGCACTTGCACCCCCCTGGAATCGGCTGGCCAGAAGATTAATTTACTTATAATTTAAAAAAAAAATGTTTAAGGGCGTTCTTCTTTAAGAATGCCCTTTGCGTCCAGTCATACAAACGGAACAGGTGCTTGCAACCTGTTTTCATCTTCTCCATATGTGCTGCGACATGACCAATGGTTTACGTCTACATCTTCTGCATTCGCGCACAAAATTTGAATTCCAGAAGCCATCTGGACTTGGGATGAGCCGAGTGTACAAGGGAGAGGTAGCCCTTCCTAGAGCTAAACTACAACTACAACATTCACTTTTGCCACTTTTATACTAAAAATGCTGTGAGCTGAGTGGAAACAATCTGGCAAAGGGAACAGTAGAATAAATTACTTAAAACCAGTACTAAATATATATAACAAGCATTTCAGTGTTCTGCCTGCCTTTAAAAAAGAATGGAATACTAACTGAAATTTCCAGGAACCTGATCACTCTGTATCCATGGTGAGTTTAATAGCACTCCTATTTTGTACATTTAATGTTGCTGCTAAAGCACTACATCCATTTTCAGTAATGTTCTTAAAATTGTATTTGAAAACTGATTCAACTGCTGATAAGATTGCAGCAGTTTTGAAGTGACTAACCAGAGTGCAAGAACTTTTCTGAGTCAGACTGCCTAGTGTAATATGGTTCATGTTTAATATTTTTCATTGAAGTAACATTTTCAGATTGCATGTGTATGTAGAGCCCCACGGTGTAAACAGGGATGATCAGTATGGCCTGATCAACATTAGGGAGAATGGTAAAGAACAGCATTGTTATCAACCTGGAATTAGTGGTGACATTCTGAATGATGCTAGGGTGGTGTGTTTTTCTTTTGCTTGTGAATGTAGCCTAATGATAAATATTTAACTAAATTGATGTAATGCCTCACAAAATGGTAATACCAGGTGTGTCATAAGCGGCAGGAATTTGATAGGTTTAATCACTATGTGAGAATTGGTGCAGTTTGTTATTTATTTATTTTTTAAATGTCAAACCATAATATGTTATTACATCATCAGCACTAGAATGTATACTAAACAAATGTTAAAGTTAACAGATCTCAGAGCTCAAGAACTGTCGCTGTGAGTAGCCTTAGTTTATGCATCACCCTTATCTAGTACTGTGGGGATGATAGTACAAGCTTATCAGTTTATTAGCAGTATGTCTTGATGACTCTTTTGACAGTTCTGACTGATGCTATGCAAATACTCACACTTGCTTTTGATTAGGTATACCAGAAAGGTTTTGCTTATAAGCATATTCATATGTTCATATGGTCAGCTTTGTCATCACTTAATACTGTTTGTGAATATTATATATAATTTAAAGAGTTTGTTTCCATTGCCATTGCATTTCTCTCTCCATCAGGACTCTCTGGTATCCAGAGCTCGTAACAAGTGCTTTGTGGAAGCCAGTTCCATCTCAGAATCAGCGGTATGTCCCAGTCTAACCAGGGCTTTCTCATTTTTCTTTTTGGGTTTATGCATTAATTTATATTTTCCCCATTTGCTTTATATTTCAGTTACCTGCTGCTATGCTGCATCGAATCTTTCTTTCTGCTGCTTTCTTTCATTCTGAATGACTGGGTTAATTGTTAATTTAAGTGTTTTTTTTTTCTTACTGTGGTTCCATTACTATAAGAGAAACCATCCCTTTAAAACCCTGCACTTTTGTTTAAAGCATAATTTTCATAGTATTTCATCTGACATATTTCATATTGTCTTAATCATGCAGGCAATATTTACACATGATAATCTGATATAAATGGAGAAAGGGTATGGGTAGGAAATTGAGGAGGTACTGTATAAGGAGGCAAGTATAAGGATAACAAAGGGATGAGGGCAGCAAAGGCTCAAGTCAAATGGGACTTGGTAGAATGGTTTGAACAGGTAGACCTATCTAGGCTGTGCAGGGATGGAGGGGAGATCATGAAAAATGGGAGAAATGCTCAGAGCCCAGACCAGCTGCGTCCTAGAATCTTTGGTGCTACCATAAGCATCAGAGGATTGGAAGATAGCAGGAAGGATTCTCTTTTATAGGAAGGAACAGGTAAAATCTGAAGAACTGTAATCCTGTTAACTTGATAGCAGTGACAGGAAAAGTCTGGTTGTTTTCCTAGAGGATAATAATTTCCAGTACATCAACCAGTTTAGGAGCATGGCCAGAAAGAGCTGTCATTTGAACCTGATCTAGTTTAGTGTATTATAAAAGAACTTGACAATGCTTTATCAATAACAGTGGTTTACCTGGACTGCATCAAAGTATTTAACTCACTTCTGCACAAGCAGCTGCTAGGAAGGCTTGAGGTAGGAAGAGACCAAGGAACTGGGTTGCTGCATCATTGAAGAGTGAGACACAATGGTTTTGATGAGCAGACCAGTGTCAGGAATAAGGAACTTGATAGCAGAGTGCTAGATGGTGTTTTCCTGGTACCACTGCTTTTTATTATATTTGTTTCAGACATATTTGAGGATACAGAGAACAGGCACAGTAGCTTTTCTAATGAAACAAAGCATAGATGCAGCAGTGGTGGATAGTGGGAAGAGCCTAAGGAGGGATTCAGAATAACCAGGTGAGCAAAACAGTGGCAGTTAGCACAGCAGGTAGCATACTTGCATCTTGATGCAAAGGGCTGTAGGTTCTATTCCTACAGCATGTACATTTGTATTTTAAGGGGGTATGGTACTGCAGTCCTTAGCATGTCCTCCTTTGGATGAGATATCTAATAACTATGAACCTGTTTTTCTTGCCCCCCACTCCCTATTGCAATATACCAGCTTACCATTTCTTTTAATGCAACATAGGCAATTTATTCTTCAAGGGCAACAGGCACTGCATTTGTAAATGAAACACTGAAATATAAAGTTGTTTTCTAGCAACAACCTCTTCATTGGTTTCAGATCTCTTTAAAGTGGAATAATTCAGATGACTTTTACTTCTGCAGAGATACTGCATATTGATTGATATTGTTTTATTGTATGACAGAAGTTTGAGTGGCCCTTTATGGTTGAAATGTTCTGAATGGGGCAGGTTGTCATTATTGGTTCATATGATTTGTTTCATTGCTTAAAGGAAAAATGTTCAGAACTATAAATTTAAAACACACTCTAACAAGTGGTGCTGTATTATACAAGGGATATAATTCAATTATTATATAGTATAATTAATGCAGTCAGGAAGGTGAATCAAAGAACTTTTGCATGGTTCTAAAAATGTATGCAAGGAGCCTATGATTTGAAAATTGCCCAAAGGTAAACTTACCCTGCCACTGGCCAGAAGTATTTTCTTTGAATGTGGGTTTCAATGCTGTTTCAGTCAATGTGGGTTTCAAATGTAGAGAAATTTTAATGCCAAGTGTGTTTCATTGTAAGACTATTGCTTTGTTTAGGTTTAATAAAGGTCTATCAGTGTTTGTGCTATAAAATTTGAAATAAAAGTTGTAAATGAAATTCAAATATCTGTAATCATTGTAGAAGTAAAGCATAAAACAGTATGCACACTGAGAGATTTGAACAGTGTCTATGACAAATGGGGAGAAATATCCAAGTAATAAGACACTGGAATGGCTGCGGGGGGGGGGGGTGTCAGGTGGGGGTGGGGATGAGGGGGTGTGGCTGTATGGGCAGGGCTTTGGGTTTGCACCCCTCTGCAAAAAATCCTGCGGGCTCCCTTGCTAAGGTCCCTATCGCACACTCACCTTAGTTGGTACACTTACCTTAACCCTGTCCATAACCTTCGCTCCACAGTCGAGGAAATATCGAAGCTGCATAAACGGCCCACTGAAGTTTTAAGACTTCGATGTTATAATATAGACCCACTATATATACTAACACTAGGATCACACTACAGTGGGGAAAAGGACCTATACCTTTCATTTGCCTTACTGTACTACTTGTCAGTGAAATGAGTTTTAGGTGAAATGAGTTTTAGGTGAAATGAACTTTGGGTGATATGGTCTTAGTGAAATGAGTTTTAGGTGAAGTGATACGTACCCATATATATATATATATATATATATATATATATATATATATATATATATATATATATATATATATATATATATATATATATATATATATGTATTCACATTTTACTCAGCTAATTCCATGTCCTCTACACCAGCTAAAGATTATGAAACTAGAGAATGTCATCATTACATTTTGAGACATTTTGCTGTCTATTTTATGCACTGATTTATTTAGTTATGTGCTTTTTTTGTATTCTTGTTTGTTATTTTGTCAACTAGATAGGCCCTCTAGTAACACATGGACATTTTCAGGGGGTAAACTAGAAGCACTAACTGGTTAAGCAACATCTTCAGAGTTGCACAATATTTGAGTCGAGAGTGAAGGAATGAATACAGGACAAAGCTTCAGAGCAGCTTTTAGCCATAAGCCTCAGTGCTACATTGCATGATTGTGGAGAAGAAAATCACAGACTTATGTATTTAATTAATTTATTGCTTGTTTACAGGGGAAAGTTCTTCTTAACTTGTCCAGAGTTTTCAGAGGAGGCCTACTGAAGAAAAAGCTTCACTGTAAATTCAAATATACATCATAACCAATAGGATGCATAAGGAATTTAACAGTAACAAACCTTTGCAATACAGTAACTGCTGTATCCATGTGAGGTAGGAGGAAGTACAGAAGCACCAATAACTATCAAGAACCGGATGAAATAACACAGGGTTATGATCACATATCCAGTCATAAACTGTTCTTATGTGTTTGACAGATGTGTATAAGGAAATTGATCCGAAGAGTAGAGTAAAGTGAAATTGAACAAGTGAATCCATGTTGAAAAGACATAACAAGTGAAACATATCCAGAGGCAGCAAATCATAAGGCGTTGTAGTACATGGAGCTTTAGCTGTTCCAATGTACTAATAGAGAGCAGAGAAAAAAAGGATAGAAGACTGTTGTGTTTTACAGCTTTGAATCTGTAACACACTTGGTGCTACCACACACACACACACACACACACACACACACACACACACACACACACACACACACACACAAAACAACAATCAGAAGTACAGTTTGATCCTCTAGACAGCTATAACACACTTAATATTACAGTTTTTAAAGCTGTGAGATGCTTCTGTTGTGGCTGCTGTTTATGTGCTAGCATTAGTCTACACTTACAGGTACAGAAAACTACACAGCAAAACTTTGCTAAACAACTTTCTTACATCAGATGGGTTCTTAAAAAGTTGTCTTTTTCCTGAACTTGGACTGGAAATGAAATGAAGAGCATATAATAGTAAGTAATACAGCTGACATATGGAAGAAGTACTAGACAAAACAAAAATGACCAAGGAAAGAGAATCTCAATAATATCAGTAAAGCAAATAAGATCTGTAATAACATGATTTGTAGGTAAAATTCAGAACAAGAATGATATTCAGTGCTGTGCTATAACATTAAGTGAAACTGAGTGTAGGTCCAGAAATGACTGCAGACTACTTTAGTGAAAATGGAAAGGGTACTTATAAGGGGCAACTGTAAGTGGAGAAAGAAGAAAGAATTGTAGAAAGAATAGCATAGTGACAGGAGTAGAAAAGTTAAGTAGGTGTAATTGGGATGGACAGTAAAAATAGGAAAGAGAGAGGAATATGACAGGGGATATAAACAGGGACAAGAGTAGGGTTACAGTGGAGCTTAAACAGCTGTGAACATGTTCTCAAGGGGAAAAAGAAACAATCTAATGGATAATACTAAGTTTGCAGCTTAAGAGGTCATTGGGACCTTTTTTAATATCCCTAAAGTTTTAGATTTGGTTTGATCAGAAATATGCCTTGAAGTCTGCTTTAAACAGGGAAGAGGGTAATCAGCCCTTAACAAGTGGCTACAGAGGTCCTGGTATATATCTATCTATATACACACACACACATACATACACACACACACACACACACACACACACACACACACACACACACACACACACACACACACACACACACACAAAACCAGGCATGATGTTATTGTAAACTAACTCTGTAGTGTCTGAACTATTATCAAATATATTTTCTTATCTCCAACAAAGAACATGTTCAAACCTTTCTTAAAACTATCAGTAATGTTTCACCCCTTTACACCTAAGGATGAGTTACTCCGTTTTTGTACAATTCATTCTACAAATCAGTTTGTGCACCATCCGCTGCTAGATATACTTCTACCAGATTCCACATAAACAGTGTCAGGTTAAACAATGTATTTCCTTTTCCAAAGTTAAGGCTTTAAATCAGCAACACTTCTGCACTGATTTTTTTCCATAGGTTAGGGAATACACACCTGCTTTTTCTCAGTCTACATTAATAATCCAAAGAAATACATTGGACGTTCTCATAGCTCATCTTTGTTGTACTTTTGCAATTTTGTTAATGTGATTATTAGATGACCATAGATGGAATGAGAACTCCAGTGTCTGAGTAATGGTTGTTATGGTCAAAGATAACTTCACACAACACAGTTCAGCAGAGTAGAATGATCTCCTTTACTGTAAAAGGAAAAACTTGTGTGAGAGAGTTAACAATCAAGATCTTCCCCAGGATTCATGAAGCTCGGTGCAAGGATGGCGTTAGCCTTGCGCCGACCGTGCGGCGTAGAGATGGTGCAGCAGCACCACATGCATATTAATGAAGGTGCACTGCCGCAAGGACCACTTGCATAGGAAAAGTGCGTGAGTGCAGGGGGCATGTCTAAGTGCTGCACAGAGGCGTGAACATGTCGGCTGCATACGTGCAACCTAAAATGCTGACTAGTACAGCCTGCCTCTAATAGTAATCACTCCTGTCAGTGTCTGTGGATACTGAAATGTATGCAAAGCATAAAAGACAGTTTTGCGAACACCAAAATAAAAAGTAAACACAAAGGCACGTAGCTGAATATTGAGTCTCCGTCCCTCGAACAAATGACATTTAAAACCCCGTGCCCGTATTCCATTGTAGTGTCGATAGTTATACCAGGTGGAAGTGAAACACACTGTGTTAGCGCAACGCCAGTTGCTAAGCCTAGCCCAATGGTTAGTGTTTCCACCTGTCCCACATTGTGAGGGACAGTCCCCCTCTGGGCAGTTGTGTCCATTCCAAAACCATTATAAATGTCAAATGTCCTGCGCTTGTAGGACATAATTATGTCCCATATTTTATGCAATAGTCCCATACAATACTTATTTCCATATGTAAAATACCTAAATGTTACAAGAAACAGAATAAGCAACTAAACTGCTACAACAATGAGCTTACACTTAGGCCTCAAACTAAAGTACTATCCTTTGTACTGACTGTGGGTATGTGTTGGCCTGTAAAATCTGATGTGTGTCTCGAAAATGTCCCATTTTGGTCATATGAAAGGGTGGCAACTCTACCAATGGTCAGAGCATTCACCCAATATCTACCCATTCACGGTCCAAGTCCTTGTCAGGACTGCCCAAAGATGAACGGGTTTTACCAAGGTCTACCTACCATGTCATGAAAGATAAGTATTTGCGTGTACCTATATGCGTGAAGTACAGCGTGTGGAAGATCAAAAATGCTAGGGTAGTCCTCACAACCATATTGGTACCAGAGATATGTAGTGTACACAATGTGTTCTGTTGACTGTGCCATGGTCCATCAACCAGAGAAGGGATGGATGGTGTGTGTGGAATATGGGGGTGGGGAGTGACAGGTAATGTAATAATTCATCAAGGGGAGACAGGATTGGATGCACAATAGGTGAACTGGAGGTATACGAGGGAGCAGTGGGTGAATCAGAAAGAAAACCAAAGAACAAGCATTCACATCCACAATACAACCTGACAGGCCATACTGTAGAACACAATCTCACAAACATATGAACATTAAAATGTGCGATACACATGTACATAAACGGTATCGGCACATACCCACATAATGGTCTGGCCTGAACTGAGCCATCCAACCTCAACACACCTGGATACATAACTGAATACCCATCATCCCCTCCACAACACACCACCCCCCCCTTCCTGAATGTCCACCAAAACCACCCATACTCGGGCTGCTAGCTTGGCGCGGCCATATCTGCACATAGTGACCCCTACTCATATCTAGTAGGCAGTCTCACCCTAGGCAGTCTCAGGATTGCAAACTATATATCCCTTGCATGTATAACCTTACATCATTTTCGTAAAGCCAAAAGAATCAAGGTCATTGGTCCCCACAATTTTTGGATATCCCTCATGGGATAAGTATCTGTTCTAAACATTAGACTTGGTATCACGACACGACGTCCAGTCCTGTAGACATCTGGACACAAGTTGTATAAGCAGTAGTTATCCACAAGACTGCTCAGCCTCCAGCCTGTCCTGCAGAACCTACGACCCAGGATTAAACACCTGACCGTGATGCACGTCTCCCCATGTGCATTATCGGGAATATATACCTTACACATTCCCATAGTGGCAGTCAGATATAGGGTGATTAAGGTGCTTTAAAGCAGACATAAGTAGGGTCACCACCTGTCCCACTTTGCGAGGGACAGTCCCTTTTTGGGCAGTTGTGTCCTGACCAAAAATAATACAATGGCAAATGTCCTGTGATTCTAGGAAATAATTATGTCCCATATTTCATGTAACAGTTGCATAAAACAGTTATTTCTGTATGTAAAATACTTAAATGTTACAAGAAATAGAATAAGCAACTAAACTGCTACAAGAATAAGCTTTCATTTAGGCAAATAAGTAAAGTTCTAACCTTTGTACTGACCGTGGGTATGTGTCGGCCTGTAAAGTCTGATGTGTGTCCCTAAAATGCCCCACTTTGGCCATTTGAAAAGGTGGCAACCCTAGATGTAAACGGGTATGCAAGCATGTATGCACGACGGTACGTGGCAGTGAT